>NC_091754.1:62772725-62840225 GCF_043380555.1 Nothobranchius furzeri
CCCTCCACCGTGTCCTGGGTCTACCTTTAGGTCTCCTCCCGGTTGGACGTGCCCGGAAAACCTCACCAGGGAGGCGTCCAGGACGCATCCTGACCAGATGCCCGAGCCACCTCAACTGGCTCCTCTCGATGTGGAGGAGCAGCGGGTCTACTCTGAGCCCCTCCCGAATGACCAAGCTTCTCACCCTATCTCTAAAAGAGAGCCCAGCCACTTTTCGGAGAGAAAACTCATTTTGGCCGCCTGTATCCGTGATCTCGTTCTTTCGGTCACTACCCAAAGCTCGTGACCATAGGTGAGGGTAGGAACGTAGATCGACCGGTAAATCGAGAGCTTCGCCTTCTGACTCAGTTCTCTCTTCACCACGACAGACCGGTACAACGCCCGCATCACTGCAGATGCAGCACCAATCCGCCTATCGATCTCACGCTCCAGTTTTCCCTCACTCGTGAACAAGACCCCGAGATACTTAAACTCCTCCACTTGGGGCAGGACCTCATCCCTGACCCGGAGAAGGTATTCTACCCTTTTCTGAATCAAGACCGTGGTCTCAGATTTAGAGGAGCTGATTCTCATCCCAGCTGCTTCACACTCGGCTGCGAACCGCTCCAGCGAAAGCTGAAGATCACGTTCTGATGAAGCCAACAGGACCACATCATCTGCAAAAAGCAGAGACCTGATCCTCAGGCCACCAAAACGGATGCCCTCCACACCTTGGCTGCTCCTAGAAATCCTGTCCATGAAGGTTATGAACAGAATCGGTGACAAAGGGCAGCCTTGGCGGAGTCCAACTCTCACTGGGAACGAGTCCGACTTACTGCCGGCAATGCGGACCAAGCTCTGACACCGGTCATACAGGGACCTAACGGCCCATATCAGAGGGCCTGGTACCCCATACTCCTGGAGTACCCCCCACAGGGCCCCCCGAGAGACGCCAGTCAGACATGGTGGTGGTAGTGTGATGGTCTGGTAACTGAAGATAGTCACCAGCTCAGCATGAAGCAGAAAACAAATGGATGGTTTGAGAATAATGAATATTTGCTCATATTTTGATAGAACAATAAAGTACTTGCACTATTTCCTTTTGCGTTACTATATGAGGTTTTTATTTTCTTCCTGCCATTCCCGTCCAACATAACAGGCAGAACTGAACCAGGTAGCATGCATCTGTGTTAATCCCACCGTCAAAACTGTGTCAGTTTAACAGTCCGCCTGAAGAACCGGTGACATGACAGACAACCCCTTTTAACATTCCCCGTGGGCTCAGACCTGCTGTCATGTCGTGCATAAACAACCCACAGAGGCTAGGAGGGCTCAGATGTGCTTCTTCAGGATGCAAAAGCAGCTTGACTGGTACGTAGAAACTTATAGGACTAAAGTACATTTGCATGAACACACAGACGGATTAACCATTGGCTGCCAGCAGAGAGTAAATATACACATGCATGCCTGCGTCAGCACACACGAGAGGAATGATAGTGATCAAAGCAGGCTTCCCACCGAGACGTTCCCAAAAATATGTTCCAAGATGGCAGCAGGCTCCTCCCACCTCTGATAGCTCCCTGATGACACACCCTCTTTATCATATCCTGAAACAATCTTAATCATGGAGAACCTTCTTGTCCACCCCCCACCCCCCCTTGCTATTGCAGACTCAAACTTCCAAGAAGAAGAAAAAAACAACCAATATCAAGGCGGGAGAGCGTGCATGGAGGGGGTGGGGGGATTAGGGGTAGCTGGGTGCATCCCCAGGGTTATTTCTGAGAACTGCTGCTTTGAATAATGCACCCAACACCGAGGGCGGGGGGGGGGGGGGGGGGGGCGCAGCTTCAGCTGATGTAGGGGGAGAAACGAGCCTTTCCACAAGCAAGTCCGAGCAACCGATGGAACAGAAACAGACAACGTTCCGTATCATGGTCTGTAACGCTGCTCATTCACTGGCCGCTTTATTAGGTACACATTCTTTGTACCACTAGAAATGTGCACAGGGTGCTATGTATCATACACCTCCTGGGGTATGGTTAGAAGTACCTTATTAATATTCTGCACACACATCACCTGCCTGACCACGTCAACCAAGAGGCAGTTCCACCGAGGCCAAAGCTGAGGCACTTATGGGTGAGGTAGAGGCGCAGAACTGCGTCACAGTTGTGGCATCTCGCATAAAGAGAAGGCACAGGCATCTTGCAGCAGCGGTGAATGCAGACATGCAAGAAGAAGATTTAAAGGTGGGGGCAAAGTGGAATACTGCATGCTACTGTCAGAGTGGAGGGTTAGGGTTAGGACTGCACGGTTCTGGTGGGCTGGCTGATCAAACACCAGGACCGGGTCAGCACATAGGTCTAATAGGACTTTCTAATGCCGGGCGTGCACTGGATGACTTTTTCACGTTTATGAGCCAATTTTCTCCTCGAGCGAGAGTCCACGAGATCAGGGCAAGTTTTGCACTGAGCATTGTGTTTCACACAGGGGGTGACGAGAGGCCATTACCACCACGCGACAAGCTACCGATCAGCAGTCGTGAGCTTGCACGTCCCTTTTGAGTGCATCGCACTGTTAAAGCAGCACTACGAGCAGATGCGACCAAACGGTATCAGAGCTGCTCACGGCGCATGTGCAAACATGCATCAACACAGCTCGCCAGCTTCTTCCCTATTAACACACGTCGTTCACTTTTATTTACAGTACACACTTTCTCCGCACGCAATGACAAGAACTGTTAAGACTGTGTGTTTGCCGGGCTGAAGCAGGATGCAGAAACTACCGTTGTTAAAAGAGACGTGTTTAACTTAGAGAATGTGGGCACAATCATCATCAGTTTTAGTTGCTTAAGGTGTGTGACGTCATCAACGACTAGTCAAAGTCGACTCGATTTTCATTACTTGAAAGTCGACTATAAAAAAATTAAGTCATGCAGGCCCTAGAAACAACAAAAGTCCAACATGTGGCGTAAAAACGTCTACTTTTAACATATTTGTAGGTGTTGCAAGAACTGGGTCGTACGTGTGAGCATGACTCGGGAGGTTTGCTCTGCGAGGAAGTCGTACAGTTTGGGCTGACGCTGAACGCTACGAGTGAAAAAGTTGCACAGTGTCCGCCTGGCTTAAGACCAGAGGATCAGCCATTAATGATCAAGGGCCAGGAAACTGTCCCCATCCTGCAGTACGCATGTCTACTCTGTAATGACACTAATATAAATGTCATCAATACTGAAGCACAATAGTAAACCAGTCAGAGATGATCTGAGCTTCGTGGCGTTGTGTGTTATCCTGCTGCCATCAGAAGGCTGGTCATAAAATCTAGAGCCGGTCTTTTGAACTCAACAAGGCATTCCCATTCACACAACTGGAATTGGATGTGGATATCTCCTCTTTTTTAGGCAGTTACTGGTGAACACTGGAAAGGGTTGTGGGAGAGAATCCTTATTCAATATACAGCCGTGTGATTGGCTGGTTCGATATTTTTGTAACACAAACACGTTTTAAAGGTCTTCTGAAGAAGGTGGGTTTGCATGCTGGCTCTCTCTTTCCTCTTTCATCACCAACAAACTTCAGCAGGATTCTTTGGTTTTTGCCAACAAACTGTTGACTTTCTGACTGGGAATCTTTTTTTTTTTTTTTTTATAAATAAAAAAAAAGGATGAGGATCAGCACCTCCAAATCTGAGACCATGGTTCTCGACCGGAAAAGGGTGGATTGCAAACTCCGGGTCGGGAGAGAGGTCCTACCTCAAGTGGAGGAGTTTAAGTATCTCGGGGTCTTGTTCACGAGTGAGGGTAGGAGGGATCGGGAGATCGACAGGCGGATTGGTTCTGAGCCGATCTGTCGTGGTGAAGAGGGAGCTGAGCCGGAAAGCCAGGCTCTCGATTTACCGGTCGATCTACGTCCCAGTCCTCACCTATGGTCATGAGCTTTGGGTAATGACCGAAAGAACGAGATCGCGGATACAAGCGGCTGAAATGTTTTCTCTGCGGGGTGGCTGGACTCAGCCTTAGAGATAGGGTGAGGAGCTTGAACATTCGGGAGAGACTTGGAGTAGAGCCGCTGCTCCTCCGGATCGAAAGGAGTCAGCTGAGGTGGTTTGGGCATCTGGTCAGGATGCCTCCTGGACGCTTCCCTGGGGAGGTGTTTCGGGCATGTCCCTCCGGCAGGAGGCCCCCGGGTCGACCCAGGACACGTTGGAGAGGTTACATCTCCAATCTGGTCCGGGAACGCCTTGGGGTCCTGCCGGAGGAGCTGGTGGAGGTGGCCGGGGAGAGGACGGTCTGGAGCTCCCTAGTTGGGATGCTGCCCCCGCGACCCGGATAAGCGGAGGAAGACGACGACGAAAAAAAAAAAAAACCCCATTCAGATTTTACAAAAAGCCTAAACACGAAAAAGTGATTCTGTTTTTGGGATTAGCGATATCAGAGCATGACTGCAGGTGCAGCAAACAGGATATGCAACCAGAACTGTGGTGAATCATGGCTGTGCTTTCTGCTTTCACGGTTCTTTATGAGTGCAGCTGAGCAGGTTTGTGTGTGTTCCTCACGGTGGGCTGGGGAGGATCATCTCAACCATGTATTGTCGCAGAAAACATGTAAATTTTCTTCACATCTGCCTGTAAAATATATAAACATGCTTCTCTGCTGGCTCCTGCCTTAATCCCAGTAAATCCCTTTTGATGAGGTGATGCAGAATGGAGATGTGCTGGGATTAGCTCTGCACAAACTCAAAACTGTTTCTCACAAGCCAGAAAATATCTGTTGCATATCGAACTTTTGTAAAATTCTCTTTTTTAACTCAAATCCTTGTTTATTCTAATAAGACAAGAAAGGTAATGTTGGTTCAGTCCACAGGTGTAACTGAAGGCTTCGTTAGATACGACATGCATCAAAAAACCGGTATGAAGACAGAAGGAAGCAAAAAAAAAAAAAACCAGTAAACGAGTGTGTGTCGTCCCGTAGAGCCGGAGCAGAGTCCATGAAGCTGAACACAGATGAAGGAGCGGATTAGTGAAGGAAAGAAAGTGTTAACCACGTCGAGAAGCTGTCTTCATCAACCAGAACCTAACAGTAGTTCATGGGTTCACACTTTCAGAATACGTTTCTGTTTCTAAGTAGTGCCTGTTTGTGGCGGTGGCATTCGGCTCTTCACTACAACCTCACCTCTAGAAGACATGTTTTATTATAAACATCAGGAAAAGTCACACAGCTAGACTCAATGAAATTAACGGTTTCTGGCTTCATTTTATGGAGATTTGATGCTAAATGAATGGATTACGGTCCTAACATCCTGCATGAAAAACCCAAAAGATTGAAACTGTAAGCGTTACGGTACACTGTAAGTGCACGTCTAACAGGGGGACTGTAAAGATGGCAGCCGTGTGTCTGGTGTAGTAATCTCTACCATGACTCAGGCTCTCTCCGATTTGCAGCACAGTGACACTTATTTTCACTCCTAATCCACCGGTGTGTGTTCGGCGCTGGTGCAGAATTTGCTGCTTATTGATTACTGTGGTAAGAGAGAGCCTTGGAGAGCAGCTGAGATTGAATTTAAAAGAAAACAAAGATTCGATCAGGGGCTAAGCAGCAGTGCATTCAGGGGCAGCAAATGTTGAAAGTTTTATGCAAGTGAAAGGCTAAAAACTGTAAAGAGGGGGGTATCGAAGGTGGAAATAAATTTTTTTAGTGGCAAACGTGTTTTATTCCTGTTTTTATAGTCAGCTTCTATCATGTAATGGCCTATAGTCAGAATTACAACACGTATAGTAGTCATTAAAGGCACAGTGTGTAATATTTTTACTTGTGTACGTTCAAATTCTGTGTGTCTGTTCACAAACGTGTCCTTTGTTGTCAATAATCCTCACTTAAGCTTTTCTAAATGTTCCTATTAGCTTGAAATTTTACACTTTTATAAATATAAGCAGCAGACGCTCCATCGTTATGCGTCGTCTCAAAATACCGTAGCGGTTTAGGCGCATTCAAGACACCATAATCTGTGTTTTGCCTCTCTTTCCTACAACGCTGTGCATGGGTGGCGCCGGTTCTCTCCAGAGGAACTTCTGCGCCCTCACTTGGGTTGCTATCCCTGCTCTAACTACGCGTGACGGCTGTAAGTCATTTATAACTGGCAGTGCTCACACGGCCGCAGAGGAGAGGGAGGCAAATGTCTGATCAGACCCGTTCTACGTACATCCTCAGGACACAGACAGAGGGCTCTAAACCCCGAGGAGACGCTGACTGCACTGAGCGCAGAAACGATCAATTAAACTTGCAGATGGCTGAAAGCTGGTGTGTGATGTTTGCCTTTTTTGACGTGTGTGGGCTACCGTAGTTGTAATACCTCCTCTGGCCTGCGTGGCACTAAGGAGTCAAATATTTTTACACACTGGGGCTTTGAAGATTGTATTTTTATTTGAGTCTAAATGAACACACATTTAATCCATTAACCTGTAAACACACACACACACACACACACACACACACACACACACACACACACACACACACTCCTGAGCTGGTCTACAATTTGCGGCCTATTAAATATTAATCACACAAACTCACTTTAGAAACAAAGATGAAGGAGCAGCAGGCCACTCGAACCGTTTCAGGCGTTACTTTGTGCTTCACAAACAACCGTGGAGCCGGTAGGGTTAGTTCCAGACCTGTTTAACATGTGTACAATGGTTCAGCAAACATAAAAGAAAAATACTGATGATTTTAGCTAGCTAAGACTTATCTCTCCCCTTATTTAAACTGTTTGCAGGCATCCTCTCCACCCAGTGATGCCCCTAGTTTTATAATGCTTTGTTAGAATCACTGAACCCTTCATAAATAGAGAACACGTTAACCAGGGATCTCCAGAGTTATGGCCTTGGTCTGAGTAGAGCTCTGTCAGATGGTTTAAAACTAACATACGTTTAACTAGAATCTAATTCAATTACAGAAAAATAAAACAACATTCCTCAAAATAATACGAAAAGAAAAATTTCTGCTGGAATTTTTTGAGACTGTTTTGTGGAAGCAGCTTTTTTCCCCACGTTTAATCTGCTTCTGTAAAAAAATGTCATCCGGGATTCTGTAAGGTTTTAAAAAGTCTTAAAATAATATAAACTACAAACAATAACATCTAATACTTCTACATTCACATCTTATCTGCCTTTTCCATCTATTGATTTGTATTCATGAGCTCCCCAGGCTGTTCTTCGGCCTTGGTGTATGTGCTGAACGGTTAGGGCTCTAAGCTAGCACCACTCCACATTTTAGGTCAACATCTGTAAAATTCACAAACTTCTGGCCATTTTTGTTTTCTTAGGTGTTACTTTTGGCAGCCATCTTGAACTGAAATGACTCCAGAAGGTAATCGGGTGTAGACATTCGACGACTACGGTCTGGAAGATTGAATTAAATCCATCCAGTAGTTAGAATGCTAACAATCAAGGCTAACGCTGCAGCCTGCGATTAAAGCAACGGGAACGTTTGGAAATTCTTTAGGTATGTGCTGGGATCACTCTCAGTTGTTGAGGCGTAGTCAGATGCTGTGAAAGATTTCTTTAGAAAATTCTTGATTTGCTTGGGACAAAGTTTTACTTTGCTTTAAGTTCAGGAGTAAGCACGTGGACACACATCCCGCTCTAGTGTTGGGGTGAGACGGCAGCAGCTGGTGAGTGGAGGGATGCTCGGATTCAAAAACAAACGCCCCACAAAACCGCCAAAGCCTCAACAAGGCTTCTGTCAGAGAAACTTCCCTTTGTCTTGTTGCCTTCAGAGAGCAGCACTCTTCAGGGGATGATGATGATGATGATGATGGTGATTCACCTTCCTGGTCTCCCCCTGTATTCTACGTGGTGATAGCATAGAGGTGCCAGTGCTTACAATGACAGGTTATGATGGTGGAAGAGCTTTTCTCATCGATGATCTGATTCATCTGTGTTCTGGGAAGACTTCCTGCTGAGGGACACCCTGAACCGCTGCGCTGTATTTGAGCTTTGATCATGCACCGCTTTGAGCATTTCCTTCAGCAGCCACCAAAACACCGCAGACAGGTGACGGTAAAGAACAACTCATTCACTGCCATCGACGACTAAAGTCGTCATTTGCGTTTTTTTTTTTACTGTGTGGGCGTCGGACGAGCCCCCGCACTGTGAGAACAAACATCCCAGCTCTAAAGCCGATCTTCAACCGCATACGTCACACTTCACGTGATCAGGAAGCAAAAATTCCATGTGTTAGGAGATCGTTTTGGGCCGCTGCTGTAAAAAAAGTGAGGCGCGAACCGGAAAAGCTTCTGCCGATCACAATTCAACAACGGATTATGAAAGAACGGATAACGCTCGAGACACGCGGATTCTTCCTGATGTAAGAGGTGAGTCTCCGCTTTGTTTTGGTTGTTTTGGCGTCAACATCATCAGTGATGTTCTGTCACTCTTAAAAAACTGTAAAAACACTGAAAAACGCTGACAGCGAAGGGCTTTTCTGATCAGGAAATGGCTGGCAGTGAATGAGTTAAGGGTTACCGGGTTCACACTTGTGGTAAAATTAGTTACAAACGGACTTCTCTGGATTTAAAGAATAGATCAGAACAGGAAGCTGTAACTGGAGGCCACACATTACAGATTGATCACGGTCATAAAAATGCTGATTTAAAAGATGAGCCTTTGGTCATTCTACAGTAATAATGCATAAAAGATGCTTCTGACTGATGAGATGATCCTAATGTTTATGGTTTCCGGTCAGAATTCCATTTTGAGATGCTCCACAGAAAGCTGGTTCTGTCCCTCGTCTCTGCAGCGGCTAAGTATCCATTATGAGTCCTACGGCGTCTCACTGGGGTGCCGTTGTTGGTTGTGAACAGCACGCACATGGGAGTTAACTAAATTTCTTTTATGATTCTCAAAATCCATCTATGATAGTCGATGCTCGAATCTGGAACATGTTCAGAAACAAAAGCTAAATAGTCACAGAGCCATTGTCGGTGTCTGGACCTGCTTTGAGCCTCGCTCTGTTTAGGTTTCATGAGTCAAAAGTAGCAAATATTGAGGGGTTGGCAACCACATTTAAAAAGAGGGTCAAATGTGTGCAAATTGAGACTTTATGTGACAAATTTTCTATAAGACAACTAACTCAACAAACAAACACAATTCTCACTGTTTGCAGGTGTTCAAGACATATTAACGCTTCTTCTAGTTTAGGGTTTAGGGTAATGTGGAACACCTGAGGGAGTTGGCAACATCAAGCTCATTAATGAAATTAAATTAAAGAAATAAAAGTGAATTTGACATTGCATAGTGTCCTTTTGTTGTTGTCTTTCAAGCCAGCTGGGAGGGGTAAAAAAGGGCCAGAGTTCAAATCCTGGACAAGCCCCCAGTTGTCATGATGTGGCCTAACTGGTCACAAAAAACAAAAAGGCAGGATTTGCAAATGTTAGCATAACATGATATAGTAACCAAATTTGCATCGCCCAAAGGGTTCGAGTTTGTTATGTATGATGTGTGCATGAGTGAAGGGTATGAGTGTGCAGGCAAACACTAACAGCCTCAAGTGTGATGGCATGCCTGAGCAGAGAGAGAGGTTAGACTGAATGAATAAATTGGGAAAGCAGGAGACATCCTAGGTTCCCTCAGGTGTTCCACATTACGCTAACGAATCAGCTGTGAGCCAAGAGGTAAAATGCCCTGACTGATGACAAGGAGGTCTACAGGGGCGCTAGCAAATGAAACACCATGCTAAAGTCTTTAGTGGTCGTGATCCCAAAGGAAAGTTTCTGTATTTCTCATAACTTTGTGCCTTACAATAATAATGATTAATATTCATTTTTGTTCCCTTTTATTTGAAATGTTGTTCTTTGGGTCATTTACCAAAGCTCGGACCAAAGGCGAGGGTTGGTGCTAGATCAACCAATAAATGAAGGTCTGGCTTATCTCCCTCTTCTTCACCAGTGATCAGCTCCTGATCCCATCTCTCCACCGGGACAAAGGACCTTTCCCGGGACGCGGAGTTCATAACCTACTAAATATCGCCATGCTTTTCCTGCTCTTTCGTTGTCACGGCGGACGTTTTTCCAGGATTCCACACGAGCAAGTCTGCTGTGGTCAAATAAACATGGCCTCCCTCTATGTGAGTAACACAGATTAACTGCCACTAATCCAGCTTTAATTCTGGTTAAAGCAGGTTAACTAGCAACCCATCCAGATCGTGTCAGACTCACATCCCAACAGGATTAAGCAGAAAGTCATAACAGGAGTTTCACACACACTAGATTGTGGTAGAAGCTTCACTTGACATAAAAAAGTAAAAGGCTGTGGTAAAAGAGAAAAAATGAAGATTACTGGAAAGTGAATGAACAGTGGGATTATAGATGGATGAACATGTAGGAGGCACCAAGAAAAGCAGACTTATGAGCTAAGCCTTCAGTCACCTCCTGGGTAAGTCGCTGGTGGGAGGAAATCGCCTCCTGCACGTCCTTCTAGATCCACTCTTTCCACTGCTGTGTGCATTTGTCACTTTGTTCTCCGGAGGGTTTAAAGGTTTCTCAGCAGGAGGCAGACACGTGACTGAACTACAATAATAGACCCTTTTAAATGTTCCTGCTCAGAGGAAATATCGCCCAGATGTTGGACTGTGGCGGACACCGGAGTGCATTATGATCTCTAGACTCTCAGCTGTTTATTTATCTTTACTTTGAAAACTGGAATGGGTCTCATAAGTTTCCTAATGATTTGCAACATCTCAGCTCATGTTTACTTCCTGTAAGGTTTTGGCTCAGACAGAGCCTCTGCCTTGTCACTCACTCAGGATGCTACCAGATGTTTGTCAACAGAAAAGCAAGAGTCCAGGACGTTGCAGAGCTCTGACTTATCTTTTTTTTATGCAAACAATCCGTGACATTGGGGCATGGGTTCCCCTAAACAAGCAATCAACCAACCAACCACAGTGCCACATCCATCTGGCCCTTTTAAAGCTACCTTAGAACCAACCAATACGACACGGTCAGGGGAAACAATTAGCTTAAAATCTTACAATCAGTAAAGTACATCTCAACAAACTATTTCAAACAATCTATTTACATATTTACCTCCTACCTTAACTCAAAAGAACAAAAACAACAACAACTACACTTAAACAAACACAAGTTAACCCCCCCCCCCATCTTCAGGCCCTGTCCACACGTAGCCGGGGATCTGCCAAAACGTAGATATTTTTCTACGTTTTGGCCTGTCATCCACACGAAAACTGAGTTTTTTCACACGAAAACGGATCTTTTTAAAAACTCCGGCCAAAGTGAAGATCTGCGTTTTCTCCGTTTTGGGTGTCTGCGTGTGGACGGACACAACCGGAGTTTTAAGGTCCGCAACGTCACTTTCCGCGACAAAAAAATGCTGACATCACGTGTGCGACCTGTGTTTACACTAGCCGACAGCATGGATGCCCTCAGAGCTGTGCTCGCTTTATCAATTGTCCAAGCGCTTTGTGCTTGTTTGTTTTTGCAAGCGGAATTACTGCTCCGTGCGGAAGACCACAGACGAAGGACGAGGTTAAGAACGGGGGAAGTACCGCCGCCCACAGGTCTGGCATGTCCTTAACAACGTATTTATCCGGGTACGTGTGGACAGAGTTTGTTTTTAAAACGAGGTGGTGTGGATGCAAGTTTTTGGAGGGGCGGATATTCGTTTTAAAAAAAAAAACAGCTGCGTGTGGACTAGGCCTCAGTCAGTTAGTTTCTCCCTCAGTAGAGCTGATTAAGCACACCAGGGACTGATCATGGCTGCCTATGGGCGCGCTTTCATGGCAACACTTAAACAAATGACCTCAGAAGGAAAGGAGTGATGATCACCAATAAATCAACTTCACTCAAAGTAATTTATAGATTACCACGCTTATTTAACCTAAAACACACACAGAAACAGGATTAAACAGAAACAAGAGACACAACTATTAGTGAGGAGATAAAGCCCTCACACTTCCTTTCTTTGCTTTTACTTCAAAAGAAATATTTAATGTATTTTGAGCTATTTTCATTACGTTTATAATTTTAAAATGTATTGAAGTATTTTACACCCACCAGACACTCCGTCAGCTCTTATGATGCCACGATTCAAATGCGTAAACCTTAATGCCGCACCATGACACGGAGGAAGGCGACGAGCACACTGGTAAAGACGTTTGTAATGTTGCTAAAGCTAACAGTTAGCTTCTACTAGCAGATACGTACTCTGCCGTTTCCTGGATGCTGAACCAACAACAGCCTTCCCCGTCGTGAGTCCAGATGGGTGAGTCCTTGACTGACAGTGTGACGTGGATCAGTCAGGCTCTTCTAATCCTAGAGTTTCACCGTCTGTTCTCTATCAGAAGCTGATGCAGGAGATACGTGTAGGAGACTATCTTCATGTTCAGCCTGCATGAAAACCTCTGATGATTTTCTAAAATAGCAATTAAAATGTTGAACCTGCTCCTAAAAGAGCAAAGCTGCTTAAAAAGGTAAATAACGGCACATCCACATGAACAAACAGGACGTGTCCGAGGTCCCACAGAGAGCATTAGTATTCTCCGCTGGCAGGACCTGTCATCTGAGAAATCCCTCAGCACATCCTCCTCCCGGGGGGCGCCTGGCATCGAAATAAACATTACAACAGTCTCAACGGGGATTAGCTTAATGTGCAGCGGTGCCGCTCCGGTGATACGTCTCCCTAATTGTCCCTTAAATGAAAACACGCAGAGGTTTATCTTTAAATCTCATAAATCTAATAATCCGTCCTCGCTCTCTGTTGAGATTCATCGATCAGTGATGAAAAGCTTCACTTGCTTTCCTCTAGTGAATGTTTTAAAAGCACCCTTCCCCAACTCACACGAGCACAAAGTATAAGTGATCACCGGTTTACATGCATGCCATTTTTCATCAGTAGAGGTCATTTATTAGCCAATTAGGAATGATGAAAGCTCGCGGTTCTGGAGTCAGTGATGACTGCCCTCGTGCAAAGAGGAAATGCATCATTTCTGCTGAGAAGCTGTCAGGACACGTTTCTTCACAGATGGGATGAAAGACCTGCTCGGGGTCATAAAGCAAAAGCTTCAAAGTAATTCGTTCATGTTCCTTAAATGTTGTGAAGAGTCCCTCCATCACATGACCTTCCCCGTGGGGTGGAACGCAGAACAGGTCCAAAACGTCAGCGCTGATAGAGCTTCACGTAGAGCCCCTTCACAATTACAACTCAGTGTTCATGACAAACCAAGGGCTGTGCTCCAAAGCATTCATCTAGACGTGAACATGCTTAGCACACATGTCTTTAATCCCAAATACGATGGGTCAAACTCATCTTCCATTCAAACAATGAACTATTTGGACCTAATCTCAACTAGAAGTGCTTTAGAAGGTGTTCCAGTTTCATCTGAATATCATCCCATCCATCCATTTTCATCCACTTATCTGAGTTTGAGGCGTAAGAGCAGCAGCCTAAGCTGGGAGGTCAGCTCCTCTGGGGGGTCCCAAGGCGTTCCCTGGCCAGCTGAGAGACATAGACCCTCCAGCGTGTCCTGGGTCTTCCTTTAGGTCTTCTCCCAGTTGGACGTGCCCGGAAAACCTCACCATCCTGACCAGATGCCAGAGCCAACTATGGCTCCTCTCGATGTGGAGGAGCAGTGGGTCTACTCTGTGCCCCTCCCGAATGGCCGAGCTTCTCACCCTATCTCTAAGGCAGAGCCCAGCCACCCGGTAGAGAAAAATCAATTCGGCCGCTTGTATCCACGATCTCGTTCTTTCGGTCACTACCCAAAGCTCGTGACCATAGGTGAGGGTAGGAACGTAGATCGACCGGTGAACCCAGAGCTTCGCCTTCCGGCTCGGCTCTCTCTTCACCACGACATATCGGTGCAACGCCCGCATCTCTGCAGATCCCTGTGGTGCTCCAATGTTACTGATCGCCTGGTCTGATGTGCAGTTCTTCAGCCTCACAAACTGTGGTCTGTTTGTCAGGTAGTCTTTAATCCAGGTGATGGTTGAGGCCCCCACCTGTGTCTTCTGGAGTTTCTGGCAAAACTGTGTTAAATCCACTGGAGAAATCAAAGAACATGGCCCTGACAGCGCTGCCTGCTTTGTCCAGATGACAGTGGGTTGGACAATCAGATTGCAGTGCATTCTGGATTAATATGGGCTGCATGCAAAAAACGTATATGGCCTCTACTTGTATAGCACTCTATCAAGAACTCCAAAGCTCTTCATACTTGAGTCATTCACAAATTCAAACAAACATTGTCTCACTGATGGTGATCAACTACAGTTGCCCTGGGGTCCACTGACAGAAGCCAGGCCCTTCTGACCACCACCAGCAGGCAAGAGGGGTGACAGGTCTTCCCCAGGACATGACTGGTACGGGTGGAATCAGGGTTTGAACTGGCAACCCACTAAGTACAGGGAGAACTCCTAGCCCTTGAGAGACCATTGCCCTCAAAAAGTGAAACACATTCAAACTCTCCAAGACTGTTATAGCTAATTGAGCCCTGGCAAAACTACCGTGTGTGTTAAGTGATATGAGGAGCTAAAGAACAAATACACCTTTCACATATTCCTGGATGTCTTACCTGAGCGTTGGTGAACGTGGCCAGTCGTACACCCGACATGAAAAAGAGCAGAAAGAAGAGAAGAAATCATGAATGTAAAACTGTCGGAGGAATCAGTGTGTGAGTAAAAATCCTTTTCACAGAAGTCTCCGTCTGAGTTTAACACCGCACTCGTCGCCTCGGCAGAAACAAGAGCCTTTAATATGCAGCTCGCGACACGCTGAAGGTCTTTGCTTGAGCCCAATGAGGCTTTGCACCATCTCAGCTATTAGCCATCACTTCCATTTGGGACGATAGCCGGAGCGAAGTCTCAGTCCATCATGTTTGCTGTATTATTCCAGCCGGCCGTGCTCGAGCGACTTCGTGATGTCACCGTGTTTAAGCTCAAGGTGTAGCTGATGGCCTCAAAGCCTCTGAGACGCGCCTTCTGTCGATCGTTCTTATGCACACATACCAGAGGTGACCGTGATCCCAGAAGTGAATCACTGCTATACCTCTCCGCCAGTGTCTGATGGCTGGAAACACGATGTACTTCAGTCAGTCAGTGATGAACGATAAATGACCCACGCTTGTGTGGCTCTCTTCGGAGTCAGGGAACTCCAAAGCGATTTACACTACGGTCTGTTGGGGATGAGCTACAATGCAGCCACAGCCGCCCTGGGGGCGTGCTGACGGAGGCGAGGCTCCCCAGCACAGGCGCCACCGGTCCCTCAGACCACCACCAGCTGGCGGGAAGGGTTACGTTAATTGCCCAAGGACACAACAGCAGAATTCTCTGCCGGGAGCCGTAATAGAACCTGCAACCTTCCGATTACTAAAGAATCCACTCCACCTCCTGAGCTACTGCTGCCTCAATTCCCTAACCCCAGCAGCCCTCTAATCCAAAAACTCTGAAAAAGAGTGACTACTAACAGGAGAACAGTGCATGGCAGCGGTGACCAATGAGAATTTTCTAATGATATAAGAGTAAGGACCAGGAAACACTGCAGCAACGAAACAATCAACCAGACCCACGTTTATAATCCCTCCAGCTGCGTCTGGGTCTGCTCTGGGCTTTCCCCCGGCGTGGTGTCCCTGGAAAACCTACAGGAGAAGGGTGACCAACCTGATCCGATCCCTGAACCACCCCAGCTGATTCGTTTCACACAAGAGAAGCACGGATCCATTCCACTAACATGTTGTGACCGACAGTTTGTGAGGGTTCGACCTCAAAATTCCAAAAATTCATTGTAGCTTCTGCTG
Organism: Nothobranchius furzeri; assembly: GCF_043380555.1. Taxonomy (NCBI): domain Eukaryota; kingdom Metazoa; phylum Chordata; class Actinopteri; order Cyprinodontiformes; family Nothobranchiidae; genus Nothobranchius; species Nothobranchius furzeri. The sequence goes on from NC_091754.1 coordinate 62,788,498, forward strand.
ATGTTTGCAGAAGGAACCCGTGACGTTTGCAGCAAACAAAGCCATCAGCAAGGTCTACCAGCTCAGCGGCCTAGTGGTAGAGTGTCCGCCCTGAGACTGGGAGATCAGGGTTCGATTCCTGATCGGGTCAAACCAAAGACTTTGAAAAAATGGGACCCAACGCCTCCCTGCTTGACACTCAGCATTAAGGGGTTGGATTGGGGGTTAAACCACCAAATGGTTCCCGAGCGCGGCTGTCTCTGCAGCTCACCGCTCCCCCAGGGGATGGGTCAAATGCGGAGAATAAATGTCGCACACACATCAGTGTGTGTGACAACTAATGGGACTTTAACTTTAAAGAAAAACCTCATCTGTGACCTATACTCCTGCTCCTATAAGCACGTGTGCTGACAAACACCCTCATTTTTGCTGAAGTCTCCACTTGTTGGTCAGTCGTTTCATCCTATTGTCACTTCATACACGTCTACAGACTCCCAAGAGTCCACCCCAGCCCCTCCCAATCCCAAACATGAGAAAAGTGGAAAAACAACGTAGTGACAGGGATTTTATCTACTAACAAACATGCAGTCAGACTCAAACAACCAACAATTCCTCGCATGGATAATGAAGCAGAAATTCTCTAACTGCCTCTTAGATCTAATCTGTTAAAGGACACTTTTGAGACGGGAAAGTGGAACAATCTGATTGGCTGAAACGAACACGACACTAAGAGTGAACTGAGCTGAAGTTTTGTACGAATGAAACTGACTTCATATGAGAATTTGATGTTATTTCTTGCAGTATATTGCACAGACGGGAGAGGCACACAGCGGACAAAAACGCTCATCCCCACGAGTCGCACTTTCATTTAGCTGCCTTAGAAACTCTTTGAAGTTACAGAGAAGACTGCTGTCACGGAGAAAAGACAGAAATAAACGCAGGGTGGCTTCAAAGCTCGGGATGTGTTTGCATTCATGTGTATATTTTAATATATGTGGATGGAGAACGAAACACGAGGAGCATGTTCACATCTGTCATCACGGCTGTCTTTTAGCTGGGATTTGAATATTTATGCGTGTCGGGGCTTTTTCACTGCTGTAATGAGATGATGTCATCTCAAATATGAGCCGCTAACTGCTTCACGCTGGATCGCATTACTTCACTCACTGGTGGATGTCTCCTCGTGTCTCCGTCGGGCATGGTGCATTTTATTTGAAACGTTATACGATCACGTTGTTTGTCATTCTTCAAGTTGACACTTTGATTGCCATTGATTGGTGTCGCATGTCTGATTCGATGTTAATCCGACGCACGCCGCAACTGAACATTAAAAATAATTACTAGCGATGCTTGATATTGGCTTTATCCCGTACAGCTTTTTACCGCGTCCCCCTTTCATAAACAAAGACAAACTAAAACATTTTAGGTTAACAACAGAGCTTTATAAATAAATTAAATGAAATTTTAACGTTAACTAACAGAAAAAGTGATGTTTACCTGTCTCCAGTAGCAGCTGCATCTCATTCTACGTAGGCGTGACACTAAAATGTGTAGTTTGGTTAGTAACGTACATTTTCAGCCGTGTGATAACGAGTCTTGTGTGTGTGTTAGCCGTGTAGCCACATGCAGCTATGCGCTGTGAGGATAGCGTGCGTTCACCACACAGGGCGAACGTCTACTTGTGCCAAATACATACAAATATACCAAAAACTAGATCTTAGATCTGTTATATTTAGGCGTTTTTAAAGAGAGAAGTAGCCGAATGCTTAATGTTTGTGTGGCAGGGTTATTGACACTGGATGGCCAGTGTCCAGCACATTTTAGTGGTTTCTCTGCTCCAACGCACTAGAATCAGTAGATGAACCACCTGCAGCTCAACAGGCTCTGCAGAAGCCTGTTGATCACCTGCTGATTGGAATCAGGTGTGTTGGAGCAGGGTTACAACTAAAACATGCTGGGTACCGGCCCTCCAGGCCCAGAATTCAACACCCCTGGTGCATGGTAGAGAAACGTTGTGCCATTAAATGACTGAAAACCAAGATCGATATTTTCCAGTATTAAATTTTAATGCTGGTATCAACCAATATTAATGATGGATCAACGATGTTGAATTATTAATTATGGAACAATTTCAAACAGTTTTGTTTGTGAAGTTCAACGAGGACGAACTCTAAGACTTGGAACAGCCTTCTTTGGACAAACATGATAGAGTGGGAATGCCGGGCTACAATTCCTGTAGGCACAGACCGATTAGAGTTCATGAGGAGCACGGTGGCAGAGGCATCATGATTGGGGCTAGTATTACATCTGGTACCTCAGATTCAAAGTTTTGGCTCAACGAATTCTCCAGTATTTCTGAGTTGGATTTGAGTGCATCTGACAGCTGAATCCTGATGGAAATCCAGCCATTCAGCAAGATAATGATCCAACAACTAAGCAACAACCGAGTGCCTTCGGACACGGCTGTCTAGTCCTGGTCTTCATGGGCCAATATCATGCCTTAGACATGTCTGCTCTCCTGCCCAGCTGATTTAAATAAATTGCTAATAAAGAGGATCTGATGAATTCGAGGCCTTTTAGAGGAGCACGATGCAACCATTGCATCAGGAGTAGTGTAACGTCCAACATGAACAGTGGTTTTGGAGAAATACCATTTAACACCACCTTATGAAATAAATCAATGTGTTACACCAACTCAGTCAAAGTCCAGACTTCAAACTGACAAAAGAGCTATGATGGTAGCTGTTAGACCTTAGTCTAAAGAAATTTAGTTTAATTTAGACCAGATTGACAAAACTAACTGCTATTCGCAGCAGAGTCACCTCCAAAGTGAATTAGTCGGCATTTAATGAAAACCCTAAAAAAATCCTCATATCACTCTGAGGTTGTTTGCAAGTGAAAATGAGGAAAACATCTGGTGCAACATAGAGTACCTCCAGCAGCAATATCAGAAAACTCTCCTGGGAGCCTGCAGAAGCAGAAGCAAACAGAATAGTTTTTATTAACTTAATATTTTTTAGTTGTTTTTCTGAACTACTGTTGAATACTGATTAGGTTTTCATGTCTATGACGTCCAGCTGATCTGAAATAGCCAAAGAGAAAAATACACACAAAAAACACTTGGATACTTTTGCCAGAGTAACACTGTAATGGACAAATGATAGTGGTTTTACTGTGTGTGTGTGTGTGTGTGTGTGTGTGTGTGTGTGTGTGTGTGTGTGTGTGTGTGTGCCAGTGTGTGTGTGTGTGTGTGTGTGTGTGTGTGTGTGTGCGTGCCAGTGTGTGTGTGTGTGTGTGTGCCAGTGTGTGTGCGCCAGTGTGTGTGTGTGTGTGTGTGTGTGTGTACCAGTGTGTGTGCGCCAGTGTGTGTGCGCCAGTGTGTGTGTGTGTGTGTGTGTGTGTGTGTGCGCGCGCCAGTGTGTGTGAAGGTTTATAAAAAACAGACAAGAGCCAATCAGAAATGTTCATAGTCTTTCCACAGAAATTCCCTTTAAAGGATCTCAAGTACCTCTGGGAGATAGCCGAGTATAAATGAACACCGTAGAATAATTCTCTGGAACGTTGTTGCGTCCATTCAAAAGAAAAGTAAATTCACGGGATGATCACCAAATTATGATGCCATGATTTATAACTTTTGTGTTCTGGTCAAGTTTTTGTCAAAGTAAATAAAATGTACTAAACTTCATGATTTTAATCTTGATGACGATAGACACAGGGCTGCAGGGCAAATTCCCAGACCTAAATATGAAACAGATCAAAAAATAAATCTCAAAACGAGTTGTAGTCAAGGTGATAAAATGTTTTTCAATGAAACAAGAATCAGATTCCAGTCATGTTTATTGGCTTTTGGAGCTTGTAAGGCTAATACTGTGTATACCACCCTAGTGAGCACATACCTGATGACAGCTTAAGACATTCAAGTGAGTTTGAATTAGTTGCTTTGTCCAAATTCAGGAGCTGCATCCTTTGAAGGGCCCGGCGAACCTGGAGGATGTGACCCAGGTTCTTCTGATTTATTCCCACCCTCACCTCAAATGACCTGTGACCGAGCAACAGCGATGGCGCTAAAGCGAAGCTCGTGAAAACAAAGATTTTGCAGAGTTGTTTTATTACTTATCCTCAAGGAGATGCATCAGCTTCACTGCCATAAAATCAAGTTAACAAGAAACACCCCCGCTCCTCAACGTGAAAATCACATTGTCTGGTTTTTAAATAATTTCTTAGAAAATCTGGGTAGTAAATAAGTTTTTTGGTCTCCAACAAACAAGAAGTATGTGTTTCTCACAGACTTGTAACTTCTGTCCTCCACTAGTTACCTCGGACCTGTTGGAACTCGTCATCAGCATAAAAGACACCTGTCCACAACCTCAAACAGTCACACTACAAACTCCAGTATGGCCAAAACCAAAGACAGAATTGTAGACCTGCACCTGGCCTGGAAGACGGAATCTGCAATAGGTAAGCGGGGTGTGAAGAAAGCAACTGTGGGAGCAATTATTAGAAAGTTGAAGACACGCAAGACCACTGATGATCTCCCTCGATCAGGAGGGCCACACTAGATCTTACCCTGTGGGGTGAAAATAATCACAAGAAAGGTGAGCAACAATCCCAGAACAACGTGGGGGACCAAGTGAATGACCTGCAGAGAGCTGGGACCAAACTCACAAAGTAACACACTGCGCCAATCCTGCAGTGCCAGATGTGCCCCCTGCTTAAGCCATAATCCAGAAGGGGATTGGGAGAATGTCTTATGGTCAGATTAAACCAAAATAGAACTTGTTGGTAAAATACTCATGTTTGGAGGAGAAAGAATGATGGGTTGCATCCAAACAACACCATACCTACTGTAAAGCATGGAGGTGGAAACGTCATGCTTTAGGGTTTTCAGAAAAGGGACCAGGACGACTGGTCCAAGTAAAGGGAAGGAAACCTTCTTCCATCATCAAGGGCATTGAAGATGAAGCATAGCTGGGTCTTTCAGCATGACAGTGATCCCAAACACACCGCCCAGGTGATGAAGGAGTGGCTTCGTAAGAAGCATTTCAACCTCCTGGAGTGGCCTAGCCAGTCTCCAGATCTCAACTCCATAGAAATCATTGGAGGGAGTTTAAAGTCCGTGTTGCCCAGTAACAACATCTGAACATCACCGCTCTAAAGGAGATCTGGATGGAGGAATGGGCCAAAATACTAGCAACAGCGTGTGAAAACGTTTGGCCTCTTCATAGCCAGCAAAGGGTATATAACAAAGTACTGAGATGGACTTCCTTATTGACCAAAAATTTATTTTCCACCATTATTTGCTAAAAGTTCTTTAAAAAGTGGGAGAATTTGCACAATTGTTAGCTGACTAAATACTTTTCTGCCCCGCTGTATTTTGGGACAGGGTGGACCAGAAAAGACTTCAGTCCATCTCATATGGTGAAACTGAGGACGCGCTTGTGGGCCATGCTGAACATGGACCCTTTACTCATGGAAAAGCAGTCCAACCAGGCCAAGATGTAGGCCTGTGTAGGGTTGTTGGTAAGGGAACACAGGGTGTTTCTCAATGCCAAGGAACCTCGCCTTGATGTCTTGGCCCCGCCCCAGTTGCCTAGGAGATACGTCATCGGGAGCCACCAAGACGTGTTCCAATGTTCGTGTTCTGCCGAGGCGTGTGTTCTCCGTTTGTTAGCCGTTTAGCTAGCTGAGCGAGGACACACTGGAGGTGTCTTGTAGCCTAGCTTTGGTCAAAAATTACCCACAATACACCGCGGTGTTTTCAAAAAGACGGAGGATCAGAAGCCGGCAGCTACTTCAGGGGCAAATTTCAAGTTTAAAAGTAAGTCAGCTAATTAAAAATGTTTTTTTTTTAGATCCAAAGAAGTTATCTATTGTTGGTTAGTTGCTTAGTAGTTTCAGCTTCGGTGGCTAGCGGGTAGTAACTCGTTTATATATTTCATTTAGTAGACATATACACAATTTAAACAGTAAAAGGCTCGTTATATATTCATATTGAAACTAATACGTATAAAATATAACGTTATCTCCCGTGTCACGTGACGTTACGTGACTGCCGTGGAAGCCGCGGTCACGTGATGCAAGTCAGTTCCATTTAACCGTTTTCTTTGACCAAGGAAGGACCGTGTCCTCGTAAGCAAGGCGCCTTGGCATTGAGAAACACTCAGAGTCTTCTATGAAGTCAGACTAAAGTGATCAGGACCAAAGTGTGTTACATCAAAAATGGTCCGGGTGGAAACTGCCCTTAAACAAACTCTGTTCTCCATTTTGTCTGATAAATTTGGATAAATCTGACAAGAATTAGATGATAAAATCTTCAGTTATTCCACACACCATCATCCCTTCACCCACACTGTGGAAGAAATGGTCTTTCCATGACCTGGCTCCAGATTTACTTGTTGTTGATGCGTCTGGTGAACTCACTAACTGATCCCTGGTGCTTGAATTCACCCAAAGTTCAGCTGAAGTTCACCATCAGCCACAAACACCACCTCCATCTTTCTCTCTCACCGCCGTCATTCCCACTCGCGCTCCATTTCCCTGCATCTCACAACCTTCCTCCAACAGCCTTGTCACTTTTAAAATATTTAACAAAACACAGCCACCACTTGCCCTCAAAGTCCACATGAACAAATAAATAAATAAATAAAGCAGCTCAACTGACATATTTTCAAAGCCAGACTAAAAGTTTACTTCAGCATCAGAGATAAACACAGGAACAAATGCTGATTTTTGTTGGAGGTTATCTGGAAGCTTAAATACCATCAGAAATTTTCAATTTTCTCTAATAATTGACTTAAAATGCCACACATTATCTTCTTTAGACGGGGAAAACATTTGTTCCCTTTCTTTCCACCCTCATCACCCCCCCAACCCCAACTTGGTACGATCCTCTTTGTGGAGACACCTTGAACGGAGGATGAACCCACCCTCTGGACACATCCTCCTGAGGAGATGGAGAAGGAAAACATTTTATTAGGTTACCTCATTGTCCTGCTCTCATTGTTAGAAAATGAAATAGTGGTAGCAGAGCGGTTAGGGAGCGCACCAACCAGAGCCCACAAACAGCTCATTAAGATCTGACCTACCAGATAGGGGTCACGCAGATGGTTGTCAAATGAGCTGCATTCAAGCACTGCTGACCGGTAAAAACACAATATGCGAGGCGGTTTTCTGATGTGTGCGTTCTCCACTAGAGCATTTCTGTGTGACAGTTAGAAATAATGTGTCCCAACCCAGTCCTCTTTTGTCCTAGACACTCGTTATTTAAGATTAAGCATCTGCTTAGTTTTACACTTTTACGGTAGTTTAGACGTTAAGTCTGATATAGTTGTTGGGTTAGGGTTGTATGAGTTCCTGCAGAGGATCACGGTGTAGGGAGAGAGTTTGCCAACAGTCGTTATTCCTGAATTTCACCAGCCTAAACAGAGGGAAACCGTTAGAGCTGCATGCGTTAGCAATTTTATTTTTCACGTACTAGCTAAAGTTCAGGCGGTAAAAAATTTAATTTATGTGCAACAAAAACAGGTTAAACTTGTGTGCGATTATGGTTTACAGCTTATGAAAACCAAATCCCAGCCAGAATATTGTTAAGAGGTTCAATATTCTAGACTCAAAGTGCCACGCCCGGATCTGCTAAATCATCCACAACACCTGCAAAGTGTTCCATGGCCTCTCAGTCTAAGTTGAATTACTGACATAAATGAACTCAACGTTCAAATGTTTTAGGTTTCACTTGCAGAACAACACTTGCCTTTTGCTGTTTGCTGATCAAAAGACTTATTCTTTCTAAACAGCACGACCACTGGGTCGTGGAGATGATGCTCCATCAGCATCTGGAGAGAATCAGGAACACTGCCGGCCGCCTTGTTGTTCTACGTTCTTTAGTTTGGTCATGTTTGGTTTTGTTACACAGGACTAGTCTGCATGAGATATGGTGTCAAGGTCTCATGCATTCCTTCTAACCTGCTTATTTTCAGCTCAACAGAAGAACGAAGAATGAACTCTTTTCTTTTAATTAATCAAATAACTCTATTTTAATAAAGCTAATCCAACCAAGTGTTAGTCAATAAGTAAGATGTGACCAATCTTTGAAATCAAAATATTAATTACTTTATTATAATGCTATAAAATATAAAGGTACTATGACTTTAAATGTTCCAGTAGGACTCATTTCACGTAGCGTTAAAAAGACAGAGGTGACGGAGGCGTGGTTTTGATGGTGTTTGGTAACTCTGTCAACTTTTCATTCGACCATAAACCAAAACATCCAAAGTATGAAACTAAGCCACGTCACCTCTAACGCCAGTTCAAAGCGTTCCAGAGAAGTTGTCGGAGTGGCCAATCCGTAACTTTCCTCTTCAGCTAAAAGAACAACGACAAGCTGGATAAAATCTGTTGCTGTTCCCACTGCTGCAAGGGTTCCTTTCAAAATAAAAGCTGAACCATCAAGACCCAGGCTCGGGTCTCACCAGACGCCAACAAATTGTCGCGACCCGGAACCATCTCACAGACTGGACTGGTCGGCAACCGCTGCTTTTCCTACCGGCTCGGTTCCAGAGAACGTCAAGCTAGACCTCGATATTTGTTACGTGCAGCGCCCCTTTTGGCCACAGGATGGCCTCAGTGGCCTTCTGCTTCGCCTGTCTCCCGGTGAACAGGTGTTTTTGATCATTCGCAATCATGGATCAGCTGTTAAAAGCTGCCCTCCTGCCCTCGTTCAAGGAGAAGATCCAGGAGAGTGCAGACTGGGAACAGTTTGGGCTATTCTCTTCTCCTCGTTCGCTCGTTTGGTAAAACTCGTCATAGTTCGTCTTCGGTGCTCTCGGTTTTGGATTTGGATATTGGATTTAAGATTGTGACTATGTGGCTTGTAGACTTCGGACCGGCATTTTGACATTGAATTTAGCATCTCCCCTTTGGTGTAAATATTATTATTCTCGGTTTTCTTCCCACCCCCTTCTGGGGTGGCACTTTTCGTTAGTTCCCTTTTAAACATAGCTCCTTTTGGTTTGTGTACATAGTATTTGGTCTTAGGTTCTTTGTAAATATCCATTTTGTAATAAAGATTCTTGTTTTTAAGCAACACATCACTCAGATTATTATTTAACCCACACACCACTTTTATTACTCCCCTCCTCATCTCTCCTAGAGAGCCGGGGACGTAATAATATTCCTGGTCTAAAGGGGACTTCCTGAAGGGTAGGTAGACCGGCAAATGGCGTCGAATGTGTTTATGAACCTGCTAATCAAAGCTTAATGTGAGGACTTCACCTTCAGTTCCCGTCAGAACTGATCGCTTCTTCGGATTTGCTGGTTCTGATCAACATCACATGTCATCCATTCACCGTCTCATCCACTTTAGTTACACCATAAATTTAGTGCTTAAAGTTAGTCTAGTTTAATTTGTTTAGTGATACATTTTTTAACTTTTAAACTTGACTCTCTCTCTTCTGTTGTCTCTGAGTTTATACGAAGCGGTTATCTAATCCCTGCATTAAAAAGATCCAATCTTCTGGTTTAAATAACCTCACAGATCCGTAAGGTGAATTTCATATTTCCTATGGAATCCCACGCCTTATGGCTCATTAGATAACATAACATAACGTAATTTAAATCATTACACTGATGTTGAAAATTCCTGTTAATTCTAAGTCTAAAAGGCCTTGTTAACAATGATCTCTGATCATTATTGCTAATAACATAACCTCTGGAACGCACACACAGACACGACTCATGACCTTCTCCTTAAAACATCAGTAAAAACATAAATCAAACACCCAAAGGCTAATTTTGTTTCAGCGTTTTCTCCAACAGCCTCTGAGGCCTCCAGCAAAAACAAACCCGACAGGTTTGGCTATGAAAGGGGTGAGTGGTTTTAAGCATCAAATCAATTTTTAAAGGCTAGACGCTCCCTTAATGTGAAGGTGCTCAGACTGACGATGTGATGGAGCGGTGATTTATTCTGGTGAAGTCAGACTTTGATCAGCAGCTAGCGGGGTTTTAAAACATCTCACTGTCCAGGAGGGAGAGAGTGTTTCTGAAAGGGTCGGAAAAGAGGATCAAATATTTTATGTACAGGTGTGAGAAGGACACTAGAGCAATAATCAGTTTTATATACACACGTAGACAATGTTATGTGATCAAGGACGCTTTTTTAATTCATTTATTTATTTTATAAATCTATTTCTGAACAAAAAGGAGAGGCAGAAAAAAATACAGCTTATGCTTCTTCCTCCTTTAGCACACCTACACACTGTATTTATTTAGTTATTATTGTTTATTAGCTGGAACTACGCTGAAGTATGTTCAAATAAAATACTCATTCATTCATTCAGGCAATCATTTTCTTAGTTTTACCACATGAATGGATGCAGTTTGTGTTTTTCACAGTTAAATAATTTCATGTTTTCTCAAAGCACCTCCAAAAGAACAAAACTCGTCGTTAATCAGGTCAAAGGTGAAAAACTGAGAGACCTTATCTGACTGGTTTGTTTCCATAACTTCTCGTGTTTTCTTTCATTTTAAAACGCTTTTGTGTTTTTCAAAAAATTTTACCTTGCTGTTTTATTTTTCCACTTTTTGAATGTCTTTTTCTGTTACTTATTTTTTCTTGTAATATCTCTTTAATATATATATATATATATATATATATATATATATATATGTATATATATATATATATATATATATATATATATATATATACGTATATATATATTCATAAATAGAATATTTGTTTTTAATTTCTACCAAATAGGTTCTTTTTACGCAGGTTTGCTGTAATGTTTTGTTTCTTTCCCCCATTATTTGTTTGTTTCATATTATTTCTTTTCCACATTTAAATTATTTATTTTCATCACTTATTTATTTTTTCCCTCTATTTTTATTTTGTTTTGTTTAGAATTATTTTTGCTTTTCTGCTTCTGTTAGTATTCTCGTAACTGTTTTGTTTCTTTTTACATTTTCTTCTATTTAGAATTGTTATTTAATTTTTGTGTCCCGGTTAAACTGGATCCAGTGTTATCGCCGGAGCATCAGGAACCACAGCCACGCGTTCCATGTCTCTCCCATCGTAGAAAGTTTGAATCCAGCAGGAATCGGAGCTCTGAACTCCTCTCCTAGCAAGCCCACTAGTTAACGGGGACAACAGACTTTTTATTGTTTAAATGATGTTTATCTGTGGTGTGATGTTCGTTCTGGTTTCAGACGTTTTCATCATCGCTGTACTTAATGGCCTCTTCTGTGTGGTTTTAGTATTGTGTGCAGATCTGTGTAGAGTACTGCTGTTACATAAGTCACATAAAGGTGTCTCGTTATCTTTCCACCTTCACCAAGTCATCTTTTCCCTCCATCATAAAAAACCTCAGAACCTGCTGAAGGTTTAGAGGAGTAATCATCACTTTTCTCTGAACAGGCGCTGTTTCTGTGTGTGGCCTGAGTCACGTTTGAACTACCTGGAAGTGTTTGTCCTGCAGGGCAGTGGGCTCGGATGTCCCGTATTCATCCACATCGCTGGCTCTCCTAGCTGAAAACAGCCTCCAGCATGCTGGTGCCCAACATGAACGTAGGATGTTTCACAAACATCTGTTTTGAAATCATTTGACACAAACGGGAAGACACCCTGCAGGAGGTAAAGGCCACCGTAGAGGATTCACGTTCTCTGCTCACTAGATGATGTGTGTTTGAAATGAAATAAGCTCTTGTTGTTTTCTTCACCTTCTCCACCTCCACGATGTTCTCCAAGCCTACGTCTGGTGCCACATCTTTGCATTACGCTTGTAGACATCAGCTAATTAAAGTTAATCTGGACTTGACTGATCCGGCACATAAAAAACGTGGACAGAAAAGAGACGCTCTCAACAGCAGCCCAGAGGCTAGTACACGAAAAACGTTGATGTCATTTTTTAGGAAGCTGTGTTTTATGTCCCGTAGATACAAATGGAAACATGTGACTGGATTCCTCACCAATGAGAAGGTCGGGATCATAACAGAAAAGGTTATTTTCAAATGCCACCCGTGTGTTTTGCCCTTGTTCAGCCACCTGTTGAGCCAACGTTTTAAATCCTCCAAGTGACAAAATAAAAGTTCTGTCTAGGTTTTAGGTTTTGTGATGTTGGACATGACGTCATAACGGATGTAGAAGAAAGCTCAGAGTCACCACCAGTCAGTCAGCCTCTATCGTGAATATGACCACCATCGCAGCACCCCGTCGACCTTCTGACTCATTTTCTTTTCTTCAGTTCAAAACTTGAAACCTAAACATGAATCCAGTCTGAATTCACTTCTTTTGAATTTCTCTCTAGTTGTGTTTTAATTCATCAGAATGTTTGTTATCCGTTTAACTGTTCTCTTCCATTTTAACATCCTTGTAACCCTCCCACTGTCCTAACGGGTGACCCCGCGAGGAAAGCTGACCACTGAGCAGGATTGATGGTTTATCCCTTGTGGCGGGGGTGAGGTGGCCCAGGTGGTGGTGGTGGGGGGGGTTCATTTACGTTTACTCTTTGCTTCTTTTATCCATTTTTAATCAGAGGGTTTATTTGAAAAGCTCTTCTTATATATTTTTCCTTTTATGTTTCTTTACATTTTTTGATAGACTTTCTTCTTCATCTTACACTTTTAACCACCGGTCACAAACACACTGAAGGTAACTGAGTCCCCTCCTTAACTCTGCACAGGCCTGTTAATTACTCCTCTCAACCAGGTGTGTAGAAGCAAAGAAACACGTGCAGGACGGTAGCCGTCGAGGACCGGAGTTGTAGCGTCTTACCACTTCTACTTTGGGCCTTAGAGCATCCAGATGGAGTATCAGGATTAGTATTTTCATCAGAAACTTGCCCTATCCAGTCCTGTACATGTTTACTGCCCTCTGGTGGAGGATCTATGGGTGGCAAAGACTAATTTTATTTATTTTCTATGTGATATTTTCATATAATAAAAAATAAAACAGATTACACAATTTTAACATTAGACAACAAACAGTTCTACTTTAAAGTCATTATTTCTAGTTCCATCTTTAAAGCTCAAAGTGCAACACGTTCTCACTCCCAGCGCGTCAAAAACAAACGCTTGGTCAGCCACCCTCCGCCTCCGACCCCTGACGCCAAAAGTGCCCTTTTTCATCACTTATGTGCGAAAAGGGCTTTTTCCCTTATTTGACTGTCGATCCCAATGCAGCGTTACACTGACGTGATGGGATGTCCGCAGCCAGGGCACCAAACAAGCTCATTTAACCGCACCTAAACCTTAACGTTTCACTATTTATAACCTTCCCCTCACCCCTATCCTAGCCTTAACCCTCTTGCCAGCGAACACGTTAGTGATGTGTCGACCGCTCTAAAAGCCGGCTCTATGAAGTGAACGGCGGGAGGCGCCTCGTCATTGGTCGAGTTTGGACCGAGCCAACGCGAGGGGGGGGTTTCAACTACCACGGTGGAGGATAGAAGTAGAGGGTATGTGTAACCTCCCCCTCGCCAGATGGTATGTTCTAACGTTCCCCTTGGGCGGCAAATACGAAAATTCACAGTCAGACTCTGACTGTCAGAGTCAGAATGCAGGGGAAACAAACGCTTGATCACAGTGAGAGTAACGTTTTAGGTAGCAAGAGGGTTAAGGTTAGGATGAGGGAGAGGGGAAGGTTATAAATAGTGAAACGTTAAGGTTTAGGTGCGGTTAAATGAGGTGGTTCGGTGCCGCATCAGCTGACATCCCATCGCGTCAGTTTTACGCTGCATTGGGATCTGCAGTCACAAAAGGGAAAAAAACCTTTTCACACATAAGTGATGAAAAAGGGCCCTTTTGGCGTCCGGGCTCTGAGGCGGAGGGTGGCTGACCAAGCATTTGTGTTTGACGTGCTGGGAGTGAGAACGTGTTGCAAAGTGTGATGCATCACCGCCACGGCCCTGGAAGCAACCAGTAGACGTTGTGGACCTCCCGTGTGGATAAACCTGAAGTAGTGGTAAGTAAATGGCGCTGCTTTCCTCGTAACAACAAAATAAATAAGAGAGAAGTCCTGTGGTAACAAACAACTCACAGAGGTGAAATATAACCACCTCACTGCTAAAACATGGTGAGAAACAGTGTGACAAGCCCAGAGGGAGAACATCTGAAATTGATCAAACATTATTGTCGCCTGCCTCGACTCTCTTAGGCTCATTTATTCCCTTCTGTCTCCACCCTGTATCACCCGGCCCCTGCGGCGATACGAGGTGCGTTGCAGCTTTCCAAAAATAAAAATAAAAACAGCCAACAAAGGCAAAGCTCACCAGAGACTAAAGGCAAATCTGCCTCCTTTGGTGACACCACAATAAGACCAACCGATCCACAACCCACAGCCACTGATTCAACGGTAAGAAGAAGGCTGTGCAATCAAATTAAGCACAGCAGCGCGCTCTTTCTGGAGAAGACGGGATAAACGGCCGAGCAGGTCAGAATGAGAAGGCGGAGTAAGTTACCCGCTGCTGTTCAGGACTTTGTGACATTCAGACGTAAGTGCATCAGAGTGAAGGCCCACAGTGAGCTGATGCATTCGGAGCTGGGACGTTTCAACCAGCGTGCAAAAGGGGCTCGTTCCATGCTGGAAAATAGTCTCAAATCCTGGGAGAAGAAATGGAGCAACAAGCTGCATCGGTCCATGATGAGGTTTCACCGCACGTGACTCGCTGCCTTGAAACATTGTTTGATTGCATGAGTCAGATTATGCTAATTAGATGAATGATTTCAACCATAAAAACTGGATGAATGAACAACTTTTTGAAAAAGGCAAAAATGGAGAAGGACATTTTTTATTTGTGCTGCTTTTTAAATCATTAGTTCTTAGTTTGCCCAACATCAAGGTTTCGTTGTCCGAGTCCGTGAGGAGGACAGGACGGGGCTGGGAGACCCTCTGTTACCAGTCCGTGTTAGCTGAGGTATCAGAGCAGTGAGATTACAGGCGAGGCGGTAACATGTGTGGTAAGCAGACCCGTCTTCTAACGGCTTCTTCCAGCAGGACAAGCCACCAGCTCACAAAGCTTAGATCGTCTCAGACTGGAACACGAGCTCAACCGACTCCAGCAGCTTCACCAGATCTCAGTCCAGTCCAGTACCGCTGTGATGAGGTGGAACAGGAAGCCCATCACGGACGGATCTGTGTGATGGAGCCATGTCAATGTGGAGCAGAAGCTCTGAGGTTTCCAGCACACTGCTTGTTCTGACCCAACCCAAACTGGTGCTACTGAGGTGGACCTACTGAACAGAAAATGTCTTCCACCGAGAGGTCGGCTTAGATAGCTGTAGTAACAAACAGCTATTAACTCACTCACAGTTGTTTTAATGAGTTCCAGATTCCAGCAGATGTCAAACGTCTCTGAGGACACCTGTTTCCAACAGCAACTCCCGTGGCAAACACCTCTAACGCCTCTCACTGTGTCCATTTATATCTCAGAACTAATCAGTCACACGCTCCATCTGCAGGAGACTGCGAGCTAGCAGGGTTAGATCAAAGACAGCTCTGAGGAGAGACGTCGCCACAGAAAAAAGGTGATGAAATGAAGACGGTCTGATGAAGGTAGGAAGGTTGATGTTGTCTGTGGGGCTGAGGAAGTAATACACACTCGAAAGGTCAAACACCAACCACCAGATCAACAATCACACCGATACCTCTGATCAGATTCAAACGCACCTGTTAACTCGTCGCTTTCTCCTCAGATCATCTCTGCAAAAACTGACCAAAGCCGGCATCACAGGGAGAGATTTCTCTAGCATGCCATCCTGGATGACTGTGTGAGGCCCAGACTAGCTGCACACACCCTAAACACACACCGACTGATGTAAATCTGCAGAGGATCGTGTGTGTGTGTGTGTGTGTGTGTGTGTGTGTGTGTGTGTGTGTGTGTGTGTGTGTGTGTGTTTGGTTGCAGCATTATTTCTTCCTCCCTGACACAAACACACGTGGTACGGGCTCCGACGCTGCACTGCTTGCTTTTCAATTAGCTCCGCCTCATTGCCTGCACGTTGAACACGAGCTGCCGCTGTTCTGCGGCGCGGAGAAACGACGAGCGTCTGACGTCTGAGAGAGGCAACATTCTGCAGGTAAAGAAGCTTCTGCAACTTCGCCTGCGCCGACAGTCTTCTGGCGTTCGTTTGTTTTTAACGAATGTTAAAAACCGTCAGCTGGATTTTATCCAGATGTTTTTTTTTCTAAAATAATTATATTAATGTGATCCTGGGAATCCTTCCTTGTGGGGTCATTTAATTAAGTTCACACAAGTCTAAGATTGATACGAAACACGGTCATGTGTAAGCTCTTTGCAAAGACAAACGATCCCATCTATCTGGCAAAGAATGGTTTGTCTTCCAAGAATTTGTGAAAGGGTGATTTTTGACTTCTGCTTCACCCTCTCTTCACTGCCTTCACGGCGTTGACTTCAACTGATCCACTTTTCTAGAGGTTAATGTCTCCAGAGCAGGCTGGTGGCTATTTAAAGAGTGCTAAGTGTGTGTAGCATTGTTAATTCATGCTATCGCCCTTCCACATGAGCAGGGGCTTCACATTTGACATCTACAGTTTTTGACTTGATGGTACCAAAAAAATAAACCTCAACTCTACTCCAGACCTCGCTTTCTTTGTCCTCTTACAACACTCTGACCTTGTACGCTTGTGTGCATCCTCGCAGATTTTGAACGTGTTACCAGCGGGAGTTGACGGGCCTGAAGCAATGGGAGGGTCACGCAGAGTTCCTCAGAACAATGACATGTCTGGCTTTCAATCTGAACTGTACGTGTGAAAAACACACCGACCACCCGAGAGATTCAGCATCAATTATTCAAAGGGAGCCACCGTGTCGAACCATCACTTCCCCTCTCACCAGGGATGTTGAGAATGGACTCCTGTTGGTTTTAGGGGGAGAGGGGGGAGTCTAGTAGAGACAATGTTGCCTCTGTACCTGTTTTCTTTCTTTCTTTGGGTCTTTATTTTGGTTTATAGCATTAACATAAAATTTTCCTTTTCAAACAAAACAACGATATTAACAACTTGAATTTAAACCATAAAAGGAATAGGCAGAAGCAATGCTTATTTTAGCCTTTCTAACCCCCTAACACTCCAGGGTGGGGACTTTTTTCTTTTATGATATTTTAGAGGACAATGTTTATCATAAGCTCCCAAAAATATTTCTAGAAATGCATTATAAGAATTATTAACATCATCGACACAAACATCAGTCCTATCAGAGCAAAACAGTTCATATTGCAGAGCTTCAATTGCAACAGGAGTTTTTTTTTCTACTTGTGGTATAATTTACATTTTCCAGAGACGTTTCATCACTTCTCATCATTTCCACCACAGTAAACACTGGAAAATGATCAGTTATATCAGTTAAAAAGGCCATTCTTTGTCTTGATGTCAGATTGATTTATGAATATATTGTCAGTCAGTGTAATACTATCGGCTGTTATCCTGCTTGGTCTCAATATCAACGGAAAGAAACCTAAACTAAACATTAAATTGATACATTCGGCTATTTTAGTATTTTCATCTGATTTAAACAAATCAATATTAAAATCACCACAAATGAAAGTCATTTTGTTCCTACATTGCTTGAATAATGTTTCAATACGTTCATTAAACTGATCTATAGAAGAACCAGGACTACGATACTTACAACTTATAATGATGTTTCTGGATTTTTTACACTTAATTTCGATTGTCAGACACTCCATCAAATTCTCAACGATGAAGGTCATGTTCGTTAGTATCGTACAATCAACACCAGTCCTAACAAAAGGTGCTACCCCTCCCCCTCTTTTGCTTTGTCTGCTCTGAGGAAACATCTCATAGCCATCCAGTTTGTTCAATAACTCGTTTCCATCTTTGGTCCAGGTTTCTGGAATTGCAACTACTGTAGATTTCTCCTTGAACTCGTTTAGGTAATCTGAGATTTTAGATAAATTGTTGTAGACTTCTGCTGTTAAAGTGTATTAATGAAAATCCACACATACTCACTTTGAAGTCCTCTACAATATAATATTCACAATCCAGGTGGGTGTTGCTACAACCATTAATGTCTGAGTCAACTCCATTATCGATCAGATTTATGATCTACATCACTGACAAACCTAAACAATCTATTATTTCCTGATTTCTTGTAGTCTGCTTTGTCCATGAACTAAATACCATCTTCTTCTTCTCATCATTCAAGTTTTTCCAGTTCAGAGAGGCTCCTGATGCTCTCAACCTTAGCCTGTTCTGGTGGTCCATTAAGCTTGATCATTACTGTACAGTTCCTTATCCAGGTATCCTGTGTTTTCCTCTCCTTCTTCAGAATTCTTGCTTGCCAGGCAATTTCTGCATTCTTCTGTGTTGTGTGCTCGTTTACATACACTCCTGTGCCCTTAAGCTTCTTTACGACCTTCAACAAGTCAACTTTATGTTTCCTGCTCACAAACTGAATTATTGTTTTTTGCTTTTTATCCTGTTTTTTAGGAATTGTGTAGCATGCAGCTGTCGTGGTGCTGTCAACAGAAATGCCCTTACTTCCAAAGAACTGAATAACTTGTTTCTCCAGTGACAACAGTTCTTCTGCTGGCGCATCCTCTCCAGAAGCTGCCCGTGCGTATGTACGATGTGGAGTCTCCAGGCCTGAAATCACCACCTCCTCCATTCTTGCATGTTGCTCCAGCTGCTCCACTCTGTTTTCAAGCTCTTCAATCTTCTTATCTTTCTCTTTAATCGTTTCCCTCAGATTTTGTACTTCAACTATAAGTTTCATCAGATCACTTTGTTGTGTCACCACTTGAGTTAGTTCACCTGACATAAAGTTTAGTGACTTCTTGACTTCATCCAAATCTTTTCCCATGTTCTTAGCCATTGACAGATTAGCAGGAATGGATTTCCTTACCATCCAGTAGGCCTCAGAAGGCAAAAGGTGCTCCACAGTACAAGTATAAAAAAAATAGTCCCAGAGTCTTCAACATCACTTCAAGATGTATCCAATAAAATTCAACAAGTGTTTCGATGTCCAAAATATTTGGTTGTCTTTGTTTGGATTGTCAGAAGCTGGTCGGCTGGTCATCACAACCACCTCTACCAGCTTTTTGTTGTATTTGAGGCTAGGCTGTGTCAAAAAGTCGCTGAATCAACAGTCCAGTCAGTCTTCGTTCCTCCTGAGGAGGCTGAGGTCCTTCGAAGTTAAGTCCCATCTGCTAATTTCCTTTTATAACTCTGTTGTTGGCTCTGTGATCCACTCTGCTGTGGTCTGTTTGGGGGCAGGCAGCTCTGACTGACACAAGAAGAGGCTGAACAAGCTGGTTAACAACGCTAGCTCGGTTCTGAGCTGCACACTGGATTCAGTTGAGACGTGTGAAAGAAGGATGCTGGGGAAGATGACCACCATCCCATAAAACCCCTCCCACCCACTGCATCCCACTGTGGAGACCACGGACAGCTCCTTCAGAGGCAGACTGAGACATCCCAGATGTAAAACAGAACGCTACCGTCGGTCATTCATCCCCTCTGCTGTAAGACTGTAGACCTCCTCAGTTTGACTGGTACTGGCATTATCCTGGTACACAATACCACCAGTGCAATACTCCGGATGAGTTCAATACTTGATTTACACACAATGTCTGTCCCTTACAGCATGCTACACAGTTTTGGAACCCATGTTTAACTTTTATTTGTGGTTTTTAGTGGCCGATAATAGCTTACTGCCTTTGTGTATACACATGTATACTTTTGTTATTATTTTACTTCTAATTATCCTGTAAGTTTTAGTGCTGCTGAATTTGCCCACTGAGGGATCAAAACGTCTATTCTATTCTATTCTATTCTATTTGATTCTATTCTATTCTATGAAGCGATGTTGCGGTTCGGATGTAAAGAAAAGGCTGTTATTGATCCAGTTCTGGGCAATCAGAAACCAAGCTGACCACAGTATGACGAAGGAGGTTTGATTAATGAAGCAGATCAAAACTAAGCAAGGTGCAGATGACACGTTTAAAATGTGTCTCGGGTAAAGCCAAACTGAACAATTCACAGGATGTTTGTCACAATGCTAACTTAGGCCCTGTCCACACGTAGCCGGGGATCTGCCAAAACGTAGATATTTTTCTACGTTTTGGCCTGTCATCCACACGAAAACGGAGTTTTTTCACACGAAAACGGATCTTTTTAAAAACTCCGGCCAAAGTGAAGATCTGCGTTTTCTCCGTTTTGGGTGTCTGCGTGTGGACGGACAAAACCGGAGTTTTAAGGTCCGCAACGTCACTTTCCGCGACAAAAAATGCTGACATCACGTGTGCGACCTGTGTTTACACTAGCCGACAGCATGGATGCCCTCAGAGCTGCGCTCGCTTTATCAATTGTCCAAGTGCTTTTTGCTTGTTTGTTTTTGCAAGCAGAATTACTGCTCCTTGCGGAAGACCACAGACGAAGGACGAGGTTAAGAACGGGGGAAGTACTGCCGCCTACAGGTCTGGCATGTCCTTAACAACGTATTTATCCGGGTACGTGTGGACAGAGTTTGTTTTTAAAACGAGGTGGTGTGGATGCAAGTTTTTGGAGGGGCGGATATTCGTTTTTAAAAAACTCGGCTACGTGTGGACTAGGTCTTAGTTAGTTAGAGGTGTCACCATGGAGGATTCATCTTTACCAAATGGTTGCCTTAATGCTTCCAGACATCCCAAATAGGTAAAGGCAACCTCAAAGCCTGAAGATCTCTAACACCTCTCATGGCCCAGACCTCTTGTCTAACTCCTGATCAATAGCAGCATTTAACAGTGATACCAGTCTGACATCTGCAATATCACTGTGAAGAAACAGCTGTTGTTCAATATAGAGTTGATCAAATAGATGCTATTCATTCACCTGTTTCCAGGAATAACTCTATGTAGATGACACACACATTTGTTCTTACAGGACACCGAACTCTAACCCAGTGTACCTTATAACCGCTTATATGTACACCAGCCTCCATCACCAAACCACAGAGGATGGTGCAGCAAAGCTGACGGACAGAGTTACGGAGCCAGGCGTGACATGAAGGGCTGGGTATGATCTAGTACCCCAACACATCTCTTGGGTAGCCGCCTGTCAATCAAAAAGCCACCTTTAATTATCAGGCATACATCCTGTTGGACCTGATGAGGTTAAATGGTCTGGTGCAGGACTTGTTCCAGCAGTGATTATAATTAGTCCAAGTGTCCGGTTTAGAGGGTACGCTGTGTGTTTTAAAGGGCATCATTAAGTAATGCATTAAAAGCAGTTCATGGCTGCTTTTCTGAAACAACGGACAGGTTTCTGGCACAGCTACTCTCGCTGTATTGATCAAACTTGGCCGACCACTGGCACTGACAATGAGCCCACACATTCACAGTGAAGACAAATGAGCCAATTATAGCAGCAGTCTCACAAAATGGTGTCAAGACCAGCGAATCTGTCTTCTCTCACCACTGGGATGTTTATCCAACTAGTGAGATGTTCATCAAATGTGTCACTTGCGCTTGCTCACAACAGCACTGTTGCGTCCTGGCTATGCTAGGAAGGTAAGGAGGTAACGCAGTGAACTGGAAGTTGTTGAGGAACTCAGTTAGATGGACATTTGGTCCCCGAGCTGCAGCAAGACACCAAAAAACAGGATGTAGCACCCCGAAGCTTGGACCATTTATGTGTCAGCAAGGATCTGAGTCAGCTCGTATTTGCTTGGGGACAAAACATTCACCACTTCACAGTAATTTCCTCTGTTTGCAAACTGACCTGAAGCTCTTTCAGGTAGATGTTCCAACCCATCGCTCCATTGTTTAGTAGTTTGTGAGTTTTGGTCACCGTGTGTCGATGTGTTCAGAGGATGAAACTGTTCTCTTCCTGCTCTCGGCGAGGATGGAGGCTTTTTTCTATCCTCCTAACTTTATCTTTGCCTGCGTTTTGTCCTTGTCAGTCAATCTGGAGCATCTCTTCGCATTTGTCTCTGGATTTTCTCTTATTTTTTCCTCAATCATGGATCTGGTCAGCTGGCCTCTGAATGCAATTGGTCCTTTTTTAACCCACTGAATGGCTGAGGGGGATCCTTCCTGCCCTGACAGACTGAACTTGACTGGATTCGCGATGAGTTCCTATGGCGAGTGGAAGGTCATGTGTCTGCCGCTGCAGTCCATGGCAGACAGAAGATAATTAGACCCACGATAACCGTTTTCTGCTGTTTGGAGCAATGGGATGTGATGTGCTACCAAATGTCAGACTTGTGCATTGCACGAGCAAAATTATAGGCTGGATGCTCCGACCAGCAAACTGGCTGCAGCTTCAGAACTCTTCTGCAGAACGGAGAAGTTCTGAGCTCGGCTCAGTGGATACTGACCCCTGATTGGCTGTTTTGGAGTCGCCCACAAGGCAGAGGCAACAGTCTGGCCTATACCAAAACAAATTGCTGTTATCATCATCCTCATCATCATTTATATATTTGTAGATCACCTTTTTACCACCAGTCAACGTGGCCCAAAGTGCTGAACTCAAGCCAAAAAGATAAAACCATATTAAGCAGGTTCAAATAAATAAAACCACAAGATCATAAAATAACAAGTACAACAAAAGGACGGCCTGTTAGAAAAGTCAAGAGTCAACCATGAAAAACGGCCTGAATCAACCTGATGGCAGTGCACGAAAATGAAGAACCAACCTGGGTTTAAACCTCGGCGCTGAAGAAGTAGCCCGCCTAACGTCAGGTGGGAGATGGAAAATGCCCGGTCCCCATGGGATTTCCTTCTCGATCGTGGAACCACCAAAAGGTCAGATTCAGATGAGCGAAGGGTTCTGGCTGGAGAGTGTTTAGATAGCAGCGATGAAGTCTGACCCCGGCTTTCCACGGGAGCCGTCAGCAGCACGTTACTGCAGCAGCACGTCATAGCTGCTGATAGGAACCGCTGTGGTCAACAGAACCTTTTCCACCGGAGCCGTCAGCAGCGCGAGTCGGCCGCATCTCAGGAGCAGCATGTCGCGGCCTTTATGCGCCGGTTCTATTTTCTACGCGCGACGCCTCTGAAACGGGTCAAGTTCGACATTTTTGGGGAAGGAAAGACAGGAAATCGGACGCGGAAATGGAGAGAAGCTCCCGAGATTTTCAGAATAAAGAACGTACTGCCTTCCGGTTGCTTTACTTTAAAAACAGTTACTAACTGTGCGTCCCCGTGAGAAGTTATCACCTAGCTAGCGGTCTCCTTTGTTTTTCAGGTCCGTATTGGCGATTATAAAACGGACAGAACATAAAACACAAACCATGTTGTAGTTTTCTCCTGCTTGTTGTTGTGTTTACTGACGAAGTCACTCGTGTGACTTCGTGCTCGGTCGGTGACAGCTGCTCCCCTGCTGCTTCGCGTCTCGTGGGAAGGGCCAAGCAGCAGCTTACGCGAGCAAGACGTGCTGCTGCAGTAACGTGCTGCTGACGGCTCCCGTGGAAACCCGGGGTGAGTCATGATTCTGGCTTACCCTTGTAGGCCTAGTAGGGCTATGGCTAGGTGATGCTCTGTCCCACCCTCCCACACGTGAATGATGATGATTCAACAATAGTGTGTTAAAAGAACACACTCATATAAACGTTCCTCAGCAGTGGGGTGATTTAGAGTCCAGACCCATTACATGTTCTGAGTTCCCCACGTTAGTTCCCTTGTTCATCCTACAAGCCCGCGCTACGCTGATGAACGTGAGATCCTTGAGCGCTCGCTGCTCTGAAGCCTCCGTGTTTGGGGAGCTCCAGCAGGGGGCTGGTTTAATGATGTCGATGTATGCGTGCACGTGTGTGTGTTCTCCGGGAGGACAAGTGTGGACATGCGAGTTTATTTTCTGCTTTTGTTTTTCTTTATAGGGTGGCGGGCTGTGTCTATGACCTGAAATGTTTCCTCACATTACCATTACAGAACTCCAGTTACAGAAATACGCTTGACCTCAGAAGTCCCAACAGGACTCTCACTCTTTAATCCTTTTGTACAGCTTCATCACGTCTTCCTTCCCCCTCTCTCCGCCTCGTTCTCATAGCTGCTAGCAGGCGCGTTGATAGCCTCACGCTGCGTTTTGGTTCTCAGCCAAACCCATGAATTATGAAGAAGCTGTAGTGCAGGGGAGTCCAGTCCTGGTCCTGGAGGGCCGGTATCCTGCATGTTTTGGTTTGAACTCTGTTTCAACACACCTGATTTCAATCAGCAGCTAATTAATAGGCTTCTGCAGAGCCTGATGAGCTGCTGCACATGTGTTTCAACCACTGAATCAAGCCTGTTGGAGCAGAAAAACCACAAAACCTGCTGGGTACCGGCCCTCCAGGACCAGGATTGGACACCCCTGCTGTAGTGTAATAAAAGTATGTAAGTAAAAGATAATTACTGCAGGTATCGTGTTTTTCACATCCCCCTAAGGTGCAATTACTGCTTATATGCACTCGTGAAAGCTCTTCGGCTAACGATGATATTAAAGTATAACAAGCTGGACAACCAAGAGAGAGAGGCAACTGTTGAGCTAGTTTGTTCCCGTTGTCTCTTTAACACAAACCCAGCCACATGTTCAACACAGCCATGGGACCAGCCCGACTCCCTCCAAGCTTCTACCTCCTTCATCAGGAGTTCATCAGGAGCACACCAGCTGACCCAACTTCACAGTTTACTGGAATTAGTTTTGGAAAAACACAAACTGGCAGCTGGCCCTTAAAGTGAATTAGTTGTAAACATTCACCCGACGCTTTATTATCAGAATCTGTTCTGTGGCTCTCGAGGTATTTTGGCAACATTTTGGTGGAAGTGATAAAACATTTACTACCTCGCTGCAGCAACATAGGGAGATGCAATCAAATGCTGCACGTTTTGGTGGTTTGACAGCCGTTTACTGGTCTCCCAAACTCTCAATCAAACTATTCAGCTGCGCTGATTGGTCCAGCAGCAAAAAGGGAAAGAAAAACCAATTTGAAGGCAGAATCTTTAGCCTGCATTTGATTAAGTGTCTGCTTGGCCTTGGTGGAGGGAGAACGTGTGCTGTGATGCAAACTCGAGCTTCACTCGTTCTCACCAAGCCCTCTCTCCATTCTCTCCATCAACTCTTCCCTCCATCCTCTCCCACCCTCCTGCTATGTCTTTGCCTTTCTTCCCAGGTCAGCTGAGGTCGTCTTTAACAAGTTCGAGAGCTGACTTGTAGGGGTTGACTGGTGGCCATCACACCAGCACATCAAAAGACAAGCTGGGGGAAGGTGAGAGGGAACATCAGAGGACAGAGCGGCTTCATGTCCTGATCCCTGTGAGTCGTCCTTCTGCAAAGAGCAGCATCACGACAGCCACAGCCGGAGGTTAAAGCACCAATTAGCTGCGGTTAATGAAGCCTCATTAGCCTGCTCCAAGTCCCCCCCCCCCCAGTCTGTTTCTCTCTCTCTCTCTCTCTCTCTCTCTCTCTCTCTCTCGCTCTCTCTCTCTCTCGCTCTCTCACACACACACACACACACACACACACTTCTCCATTAGCACTTACTCCTGAATCCTGTCCGACCTCACTCACAGACGTGAAGCCTCATAATGATGAGTAAGTGTTATATTCTACGTTACTTGACACATTATTGTAATCAGCTGATGAGGATTCAGCATCTGGTCACTTTAAGGTCAACACGCTGCACTGTAATAAATTGTAGGCCAGAATAACTTAAAAAGGAAAGTTCAACAGCTGCCTTCAAAACTTGAGTCATGCCAACTTAAATGAACACTTTCTTTCAACTCTATTTGTCAAGTTGTACAAATATCATAAATAATAACTCTGCTTTGTTTGAATATTATATTGTGAGTCGAAACAACAAATCTTATTAGATTACAAAGTGGAAAAATCATTTTGTCTGGTTAAACATGCACACAATTCTACTTTACGTTAACTTATAAATTTGAGTTAGACATGTATGGCTGTCCATTCAAATTAAAAGTCTTTTTTAAATGAACAAATGGGTAATTGTTTGAACTCGTGTTATCAAAACAGTAGCTGTTGTGCCGATACAGGCAAACAGTGAAGCAGGAAGCTAACAGCAACACTGAAAAATGCTAGCTAACACACGCCTCATACACAACACAAGGCTCTGAGTCCTGAGCATTTAGCGAGAACTACAACTTTATTTAGTGCAGTGGAGTGAAACGGCGCAACGTTCATATTCCTACGACCGCCCTCCGCACTAACCCTAACCCTCCGCACTAACCCTAACCCTCCGCACTAACCCTAACCCTAACCCTCCGCACTAACCCTAACCCTCCGCACTAACCCTAACCCTCCGCACTAACCCTAACCCTCCGCACTAACCCTAACCCTCCGCACTAACCCTAACCCTAACCCTCCGCACTAACCCTAACCCTCCGCACTAACCCTAACCCTCCGCACTAACCCTAACCCTCCGCAGTAACCCTAACCCTACATGACAACAACAAATAACTCCACCTTTTGAACACTAAACAAAGCAAAAACTAACAACACAACTGTCCACAATAAATGTGCATAAACACAATGCACCTCACCCACTGCAGCTTTCACAGTGGGCAGGGCCATCTTTTAATCTATAAATTGCAGTTTTACGTTGACTGAACGCACGAGAATGAGGAAAATATAATAATTTGTTGAAATAACAAGCTATTTTAAGTTTTCAATATCAAAACACACAAAATTGAGTTTAACTATTGAAATTTAACAGGGAGACTTTGGTGAAACAGGAAAAATAAAAGGAAACAACTTTTTGAGGCTGTCTTTTTTTACTGTGTGGGTCGGGAGCCACTTTTCTGTTCCTCTGACCTTAATGTAGCTCCGTTCCATTTAGGCTTTCAGTAAAGGTTGCTACTTAAACACAGTTCAGTGTAACGATGGGGGACTCTGGGGGGGCTGGTTTGAATATTTCAGAACCTACTGAGCAACACGCTCTCACACCTGAAGCGGCTAAAACTGACGAAGGGTGACCAAGCGTTTATTTCTGATGTGTTGCGAGCGTCGGGAGGCGGCGCGCTGTGCCAGAACATCCGTTTCCGATGCCCGCGAGACAACGCACATTTCACCGACGTTTAACTTCTAACTTCTTGCTATTTAACCTTCCCCTCACCCACATCCTAACCTTAACCCAGTTTCTCATTCTAAACTTCCCGTTAACCGTAATGGAGGGGGTCAACCCAACGAGAAACAAAGCTTGCATGCACAAGAGGGTAAAGGTCACAATACGGTGAAATCTATGTTTTACCGCGGGCATCGGAAAGCAACGTCCCGGCACAGCGTGTCGCCTCCCGACTCATTGGGAGCCTCAACAAAACAAACGCTTGGTCAGTTTTAGCCCCTTCAGGTGTGAGAATGTGTTGTACTGAGTTACCAGGATTTGAACCCACAACTTTCTCGGTGGAGAACAGAGAATGGTCTGAAATCAAGAAAATAAATGGTGAAAATGATAAACCGCGTGTCGTTTAGCTTCTTTGGTGCAAGGAGCTAAATGTCTAGCGAGCAGCAGATGTGTGGATTTGTAGAGGTCAGAGGAGAAAGGTCAGACTGGTTCTAGATGACAGAAAGAGCACGCCCCACCCCCGCAGCGGCTCAGAGAGCCACCAGGGTCTACACAACAACATCCCTGAACCACAACCGCTGACTCCAGCAGGACTCTAGCAGGTTAGCTGAGAACAGGAAACTGAGGCTACGACTCACACGGAACTGGGCCTGACCTCACGAGTCTGGCTTCCTGCCACATTCAGATGGTCCAGTCAGACTTTGGTGTCGCTCACGTGAAATCCCAGATCCACCCTGCCGTCTGAGGCAACGGTAAAGCTAGATTGAGTTCACGAATAAAGCAGAGGCTAGGTGTCTACGTCTGAACAGCCTGTCTGTTTGGCTGATTGATCTGCAGCCTGCAGCGTATGCATGGTGGATGATGTCAGCCTGCTTCAGATGTGACAGCACCACCAGAACACCGAGCCTCTGCTTGTGCTACCGTTGCACTCCATCTAGCTCTAACAGCAACACCTCAGCTGATTCCACCTCATCAGCATAACACAAGGCATCATCAGGGCTCCTTCACTCTGTCCTCAAATAAAAAACAAACAATTTGTTGTATGTTTTTTTGCTTGGTAAACACATGAATTAGCAGCCGTAAATGGTCACAAGCTGATGGAAGAGCTCAGCATGGCTCTAACTAGAACACCCAATCTTGCTGTTCATTTGAAATTCCATTTCGTCTCACAAACAACATTTGCTTAATTTAATTTGCAGAATTTGAATTAAAACGTCTGCCGTAAACATTGTTGACAAACAATGCATGATTACAAAGTTTTCCTTTCCTATAATGAATATGTAAACGTTAGGACTGCTGCTGTGTGTTTAAATGAGCTTGGAGAGCTGAAATGTTTGTGATGCTCGGGGCAAAACTGAAGGAGGAAGGGGCAGACACTTGTTGTGACGTCTGTACTGTGTGCAGTTTATGCAGTGGTGTTTTATAGACGTGTCGAGTTAACGAAGATGGATTTGGCTCCTTCATACGAGCAAATAAAACCAGCACTAGTGGTTTTATTTTCATTTTTATAGAGTGGAAAACCAGGAAGGGCTTGACGTTCTTCAGGTCTGTGTTCCAGGGTGTTTAAGGAATGCAAACTGATTGTTCCAATGACATCCATCAATTTGAAATGAGTTTTAAAAAACCAGTA
This sequence comes from Nothobranchius furzeri, assembly GCF_043380555.1. Classification (NCBI taxonomy): domain Eukaryota; kingdom Metazoa; phylum Chordata; class Actinopteri; order Cyprinodontiformes; family Nothobranchiidae; genus Nothobranchius; species Nothobranchius furzeri. The sequence continues at coordinate 62,817,118 of NC_091754.1, forward strand.
AAGTTGTTGAGTAAATGACAATCCGTTGTGAAAACCCCACATTTTCCTTATTTCACGTTTCTTTCAGCATCTTGACTGCTGCGATCTGAACCGGCTGCGGGCCTCGTGGACATCCGAGTGTCCAACACAACACACCCTCCGCAGGCTGCTGCTATTGGTATTTTATGTTTTAAAAAGAGTGTGTAGCTCATTTTACTAGTGGTTCATTTTGTACTTTGTGGTTGTAGAAGGTCACAGAGGACATTTGTTAGGAGTTTAACGTGTCTAGTTGTGTTCCTGATTCCATGGACGCATGGTCCTGACATGGTTTTCCTCACAGTAAACATGACTAACCAGGCTGTCTGATGATGTAAAATTAATTTGCCACGAAGGATTAATAAACAAAGAAATAATCTAATCAAATACTAAGTCAATAAAGAAAACATCAGTGGGCCTTGTACAGAGCCCTGAGGGATGCCATGATCATGTTTACGATGTAAGTGATTGTTGGGTTATTTTTAAATTCCTTAACCCTTAAACCTGAAATGAACACACACAGAGAGGAGTTAGTTCGTTTCACGCTGTGTTGCCAGAACAGCGGAGGGCAGACGTGGCACAAACCCCTCCCGGTCTCCGCCATACCTTCTCTGCTCCTCTCTGTCCCACAGTAAGTTATATTGAAAGGCAGGACGAAGAAGGCGGGGCCCTCTCGAGTTACAGAGTTACAGGCTCGTCTCCTAGGATACTGCATTCCAGAGGTATCAGCAGGAGGAGCATTCACACAGTCAAAATACTGGAAAGGAAAGAATGTCCTGAGACATTCTTTAAGACTCATAAAGGAACATTAAATACAGAAAAACCCATCATTCCCCCCTGAATGTAACTTGTTGAGCAATAACCCTGGGAAAGATAAAACAGTAAAAAAAAAAAGGAAAAAGAAAAAGCATACTGCTCCGTAGACATTCAGGTGGAAAGCTGTTTAACGTAGGGAGTAAAAACAATGCCACAACCCCTTCATACAAAACCAGGGGCATTCAGTCAACATTCTATTCCCCATGGGAGTATAACTGATAACACAGACCAGCGTGGTCTGAGGAAGGTCGTTGTCCTCCCTGTTGAGACGGTAAAGCTGGCAAAGGATAACACTTGCATTTTAATGAAGCAACAGGTGTTTTACTTCAAAGGCAGCAGTCATTTTTAGCAGTAATGCCAGCGAAAACCAATTTTTCTCTACCATTCCTCCCTGTAAATGACAGATAATGTAATCATTAAAAATTGAAAATTGACAAACAATGAAAGAATCACAAAATAGGCAGTGACCCTCAAAAGGCTGCAAAATAGGTAGCAACCTAGAAAACTGTGACTAAATATGAAAATGGTTAAAGTTTAAAAGATAAAAATAAAATGAAAATATTAAATGGGCTGATAACTACAGTTTGCCTTGCTGAACCAGCATTAGCAAGCAATATCACAAAACCAAAACATAGATAAGCGTAAAACAAGAAAGCTAATCATCTCAGTGGCCCTTCAGGGGCAATGACTCAAACCAACCAAAACAAAATGGCAGGGGTTTGTGCCACGTCTGCCCAACAGTGATGACTACTCATTATTAACACGTCATTTTGGGGCTAACTTTGTAACGGCATCCCCGCAAAGTTGAAAAGCGGCAGCACGGTGATGTAGCATGGCTCCAAGAGCTTTATGTAACCGATAATCCGTCATGACATTCTACTTTAATTCTACTTTAAGGTGGTAGCAATCCACTTCGGTCTCACTTGGACTAGCCGTTTGCTTCTCAATCTGTTGAATCTAAGAAAAACGTTGAATTTTTTTGTGTAGCATTGTTTACAATACGTCTTGCTTTTGGGTTGTTCCTTGTTAAAAGATACTAAAAGAAGAATAAAAGCAACACTATTATGATTCAAACTGCAAAGGAAACCAAATAAAAAAGTGCAAATAGCTTAAAAAATAAACAAAAGTTTAAATGTTGCAAAGAGGTGCAAATTAAAACCACGTCTCCTATTTTAGATCCTTCAGACACCAACAAGTTTTAACAGACACCCATATAAAGTGACCCAAACTTTAATATCATTTTAATGTTTACAGTGTCATCAGTTAGATAATGACTTAATAGATGCTGCCAACATTAAAAACTACTGTCGATGAATCAGATATTGTTCAGAAACATGAGAGTAAAGTTGCAGCCACAGAGTGAAGGAGAATAAAGGGAGGAGTCATAAAGCAGAGAGACATAAAGATAAAGCAGGTTAGAGATCATCACAGCAGTTAAAGAGCACTAGAAAAGGGACTTGGCCTCTCGTGTGTAGAAACACGAGTCACAAATTAAGCACACAGCAGTGTGTGTGTGTGTGTGTGTGTGTGTGTGTGTGTGTGTGTGTGTGTGTGTGTGTGTGTGTGTGTGTGTGTGTGTGTGTGTGTGTGTGTGTGTGTGTGTGTGTGTGTGTGTGTGTGTGTGTGTGTGTGTGTGTGTGTGTGTGTGTGTGTGTGTGTGTGTGTGTCCTCTGGTGGACAAGGTCACCATTTCCCAATCAAACCTATTTCCTTTAGCACACCAGCATGCCTGAAGGCATGTTAGAGCTTCCAGACCAAACACAGCCTCTCACTTTGAGCTGCGCAGATGAAGCAGCTGATCAGATGAAGCAAAACCTCGTAACAGAAAAAAAACGACATTTTAAAAGGAGAGGTCATCCTCGTTCAGCGAGTGAATCGTTCTGACTTTCCTGAACTTTTCTGATTTGGACCAAATAAACAAAAATCCCAGCAGCACTCTTGCTGTTGTGGTTTGATGCTAATAACTCTTCCTGTAATGACATCATTCTGTTGTAATATCATTTTCAGATCTTTACCACTAATTCTATTTTTATTAAGCATGCATCAAGTTGCCTTGCCTGTAACTAGTTAATGGGGTACGTCATTGCTGGATGTCTGACCAGAACCCAGAAGATGAAGCCAGATCAAGCTGCCGTCGCTCCAGCGGCGGGTTCCAGCGGACATTTTTGGCCAACCTATTGGTGGGAAGTGAATGACGCTGCAGCACAAGAGGTGTGTGTGTGTGTGTGTGTGTGAGGTGGTTCGTTCAACAAACAGACTTTTTATCAACAAACGGGAGTTAAAGCTGGAAGAGGTACCGCTAAAACAAAACTCCTCAACAGGAAAGTAAAGCAAGAGCTACTTGGCATTCCTGATGGCAAGGCAACTCAGACGAACCCTGAGGGGAGACGACACAAAAAGATGTAAAGATAAGAAAAAAGGTGCAGATCATCGCTCCACCAACATCAAGTCCACAAAGGGAGGCTAACTGGAAACGGTCGTCCAAAGGAAAGCACGAGTACCCCGTAGCCAGCACGTTCTCACACCCTAAGCGTCAAAATATGACGGGCAGGGTGCCCCAGCGCGTCGGTACCCCACGCCCGCAGTCACACAGACATTTGACCAATTTGTGACCTTTGCCCTCTTGCTATTTAACCTTTCCCTCTCCCCCATTCTAACCGTGACCAGCTTGTGCATGCAACGCTTTGTTTTGCATTCCGTTGTTCCTCTCAAACACGCGTAACTGACAATTTACCCCGACATACTGGGTTAAGGTTGGGATGGGGGTGGGGGGAAGGTTAAATCGCTAGAGGTCTGAGGTGAAAGGTCGGTTAAATGCCCGTGTGACCGCGGGCGTCGGATACGGTCGCTGTGGCACCGTGTCGCTGCGCGTCCTCTCCCGACACGCTGGGGCACCCTGCTCCTCATATTTTGACGCTTGGTCACACGCGTCATTTCTCGACGCTGAGGGCGTGAGGACGTGTTGCCGTAGCAGGACCTATCTGGGTTCTGGATTTCATCCTTTAAAAGAATGAAAGGAAGCGTGAGGCGTTTAAACAACAAACATTCTCAGCTATAAGCTGAAAAGGAGCCTGCTCATTTAAAAAAAGACTAAACTGAAGGCTAATCCAATAATTAACTAATAACTAAAATTAGACTCAGAGCCACTCCTTAAACTCAACTGATTTTAAATGACAAGAACCAAAACAAACAGAGCTTCTCAAGCTCCTCTTTACAAACTGGCCTAAACGGGTTATCAGCGACACCAAAGCTCCTCTGAGTTGATACCGCCACGGTCACACCAACACCAGAACAGAACTTCTAATTATTTTAAACCAACAGGTTAGCGACCGCTGCACTAAACTCCTCTGAGATCTGCGTCCCCCGTCAGACTAGAAGACGCAGACTTTAGATGGCAGCTGTGATCGGGGTTGGCTTCAATCAGCGGCACCAACTGCTGCAGGAAGGAAGGAGGGGCAGATCAGCTTCTGGGCATGTCCCTGTCCAAGGTGCTGAAACGAAGGGATCTGGAGCAGGAGCTGTCTGTGCTTGTGCAGGCGGAGCACCAGCCCTCTGGCTAGTAACAGCCACGCCCCCTACATGTCAGCCCTGTTGGTCTGCATGCAGCAGTGCTTACCTATGTTCTAATCCTCACGGACCGCTGTAACTAGTTCATCAGGGTTTAACACAAGCTGGTAAATAAACCAGTTCACACGGCAGAAGCATGAACACATGTAGTCATTGCAGTAATTCTACATTTATTTCTATAATCTGGTTCGGTATTTGTAGATTTGTCTCGTTCTAAAAGTTAAGACACTCATCTGGAAACTTGTTTTCTTTTGACCGCATCTCTCTCAGACCTGTAGGCTGGGATAGTTTACTGTGTTCCTAAGGGGGCGCTGAATAATAATAAGAAAAGGTCTAAATTAATAATGCTGTTTGTTCTGTGGCAAAGACACAGTCCGATGTGCAAAAAATGTATTGCATCACAAAAAATGGGAGTAAAAAGTTTCTTGTGGGCTTAAGAAACCTTCCTGTTGCCAGGCTGAGACTTCGTTAGATACCAGAGACGTCCCTTTCCTCACCGTGTTTTAGGATTGCTTTAAGATTGTTAAATCGGACAAGAGTGGCATTGTTAACTTTACAGGTTAGCTAAACGAGTCATATTTTAACAAGCTGATGAGCTGAAGGCTAGCCGGGATCCGTTTATGCTGTTGTGATGCTATTTTAAGGCCATTTCCCTCTTACGTGGTTATTTACCAGCGTAACTGTCACCATCAGCAGGAATTTCTCAGTGGTGCTTCTAAAATAACGTTATAATGTGAAATTGTGCAGGTAAAGAAGAATAATCAACATCTGGATGAACCGCTGTATAACATTTGAGACTGAAGCAGCTTTTAAGTCAGCAGACACACTCGTAAGTCTTGCCTAGCCGTTAGCCTGTCAGTCATGTAAAACATAAACTCAGTGTCTCTGAACAGAGGCCATCAGAAAAGGTAAGACGCATCATTTATAGCCGTATCAATAAATATGTTTCAGAATCATCTCAAAGTTTAAATCTTCATGTGTTTCATCCGTGTGAGCTATCACACGCTCACACCAGAGTGGCAATATTATCACTCACTCACCCACTCACTCACTCACTCACTCACTCACTGACTTACTCACTCACTCATTCACTGACTCACTCACTCACTGACACTCACTCACTCACTCACTCACTGACTTACTCACTCACTCACTCACTTACTCACTCACTCACTCATTCACTGACTTCCTCACTCACTCACTGACTTACTCACTCACTCACTCACTGACTTACTCACTCACTCACTCACTCATTCACTGACTTCCTCACTCACTCACTCACTGACTTACTCACTCACTCACTCACTCACTCATTCACTGACTTCCTCACTCACTCACTCACTCACTCACTCACTCACTTACTCACTCACTCACTCACTCATTCACTTGCTCATTCAGTAACTCACTCACTCACTCATTCACTCATTCAGTCACTCAATCCCCCCACACTCACTTACTCATTCACTCACTCATTCACTCACTTGTTCACTCACTAACTCACTCACTCATCGCTTACTTACTCACATTCATCGCTTACTCACTCACTCATTCACTCAATCACTCCCACACTCACTCACTTGTTCACTCACTCATTCACTCACTTGTTCACTCACTCATTCATCGCTCATTCACTCAGTCACTCATTCACTGACTTACTCACTCACTTGTTCACTCACTCACTCATTCACTGACTTACTCACTCACTCACTTGTTCACTCACTTGTTCACTCACTCATTCACTCACTTACTCAGTCATTCGCTCACTCACTCTCTCGTTCAGTCACTCACTCTTTCACTCCCACACTCACTCACTCTGTGATGAAACTGGATCACCCAGAGAAAACCCACGTGTACAGAACATGCTCCACACAGACCACAGTCGGGATTCGAACCAGCAACTTTCTAGCTGTAAGGCAGTAGTAACGGTGTCACCATACGGCTCGTCGTTTATCCACACAGGATCATCAGGACCGTTTTATTTTTCTGCCGGTTTAATTCTAAAGTAAGAGAGCAACAGGATGTGTAAACAGCGTTGTTTACTTTTACTGACATGATCGTCCGCACAAGGAACTCTGGAACGTTCCTGCTGGTCAACGTGAGAACGTGCAGGACGAGCGTGTGTTGTGTTCCCAGCGACAGCAGCACCTTTAGCTTCCTGCAGATACGAGGACGTCCCTGTCATCAACCCCAGCCCATCTCTGGCCGTGAGTGCTTTCCAGATCCTTCGTGTGAACGGTGGCTAAATAAAGTGGATAAATAATAATAAAAGCACTTTTCTGTGTAAATCACACACCGGCAGACTCACCAAACCCACCTGAGAGGTGAATCACACACACGCAGTGGTGACTTTACACTTAAACACCTGATCTGTGATCAGTGATGTCTTAATTGAAACGGGGCATCTGGGATCTGCTGTCGCTGTTCACATGCTGTTAAACTCCGATTACGCACGGCGCTCCTGGGTTTTCCCGCTTTAGCGCCTTAAGTGATCAGACAACAAACGCGGTAATTAAGTGGCTGCAAACACGAACGCTGTCTGTTGTTTTCACAGGCTTACCGACCGTGAAACGAGCCTTAAAGAAGCTGCCATGTTCCCTGATTCCAGTGAAAACACACTACAGTTGGATCTGATTCATGCTTTGCTTTGACGAGTTTTGCTGATGAACCTTTAAGGTTCGTCAGACGGGGCGGTAATGGGGGAAGCTGGATCTGCCACATGCATCAGTGGGACTCCTACGGTGCTGCTGCAGCGGCATAAAGACAAAATAATGCAGCGCACACCAGCGGGTCTCTCTGCTTCAGAAATCTTGTTTTCCTGCAAACAAAACAGATTGTTGGCTGAACATCAAAGGGGAAGGATGCACCGCGGCGCCGTGCGCCAGTGGGAGTAGTTGCAGAGCTGCGTGGGCATCCGGCTGCATCCCAGCAGGGACTGGTGTCTGGACAAAGACAGCAAACCATTTATTATGCTGCAAAGTCTCTCCTCTTCGTGCGTGATACTTCCTGGATCTCAGACAATGTAAAGCTACACATCGGCTGGAGTCGTTCAAACAAAAACCACCGGAAACTATTCAGAGAAGTACAAACAATTACAGAGAGTCTTAGGAAATAAATAAAGACAGACGGCTAAAGGCCACGTTTAGATTACAACGCTCTCTGTTGAACCGGCAGTCTGACGAACCAGAGGTGACGTAGAGAGTAAATCATCTGGGCTTGTCTAACCTAAAACTGTTTTCACGATAAAGCACCTCGTTAACCCGTTAACTGGCAACCCGTAGAGCACATTCTAGTGCCTTTATGACTAGATGTGAGTGAGAATAACAAAAAACTACACAAAATAATCTAAAGATGGAGAGTTTATTACACAGTTAATTATTAGCCAGTATTACTGCATTCATTTGATACTTTTACATTTTCATTAACGTTTGTTATAATAAAATCCAGATTTGTACCAAATGACAAAAAATGCAACTAAAAGTTGATCATTGTTGCTCTTTTGATTTGAGGAAAAGTAAAATGGTTGAATCAAATGTGATAAATGATAAATGACCAGCACTTGTGTAGCGCCTCTCAGAGCAAGGACTCCAAAGCGCTTTACACTACAGTGCATCATTCATCCATTCACACACACGTTCACACACTGGTGGTTATGAGCTACGATGTAGCCACAGCTGCCCTGGGGCGCGCTGACAGAGGCGAGGCTGCCGAGCACAGGCGCCGCCGATCCCTCCGACCACCACCAGCAGGCGAGGTGGGTTAATTGTCTTGCCCAAGGACACAACAGCAGAATTCTCTGACTGGAGCCGGGATCAAACCTGCAACCTTCCCATTACTGGACAACCCGCTCTACCTGCTGAGCTACTGCTGGAATCAACTTCCAGTCCCAGAAACAAGAGGCCACCCGTCCCTTAGCTGCACCCAGAAACTCTGCTTTAGCCTAACAGCAGAGCTGGAGCCAGCGTTTAGCCCAGGCTAACACGGGAAAACCAACAGTTCACCGTGGCGAGGCCAGCCAAACCTGGGGGGTCACATGAGGGACGGTCAGGAGTCCAGAAAACACAAGAAGACAGGCTCCGCCTATTATTATCTTAATAAGAGCACCGGTGGTCCACCACCTCAGCGGCGGACTGACCATTGGCAGCACCAGCTGACCTGCTACAGACTCTCTCTGAGCAAGAGTCCAGGCGCCGGACGCCAACCCCCACCCCCGTCCCACTCAGACGGAGAAGGCTGGGATGGAGTCAAAGTCCCAGACGGAATTGCTGTCCCAGTCCTTCTCTGTATTTCCCAAATATGTTTCACTGCTCTCACAAACATATCGAGTCATTTTATGGTCCAGACCAGCTAAACCAGCACCAAACTGCCTACACTGTAAAAAATAGTTGTGTATTTAACTGTGATAAACCGTAAAACCCCGACAGGAAAAACCCGTCATAAAATCATCTAAACTCTTGATTTTACGTCAAGTTGCTGTAAATGAATGAAATGGTGAAAACATTTTTTCCTTGTAAAAACTACATAATTCTACTGTAAAGCACTCTTGCTTAGTTTTCTTTACGGAAAAAATCCTTAAAGTTTACAAGGATAAAACACTCACTTTTGCATTTATTTAATGAAAAAAAAAACAGCGTTTTATTGATGATGATGGTGTAAGGAGTTTACTTCCTGTTTCCCAGGGTGCTTAGCGGCATTTACGTGAGATCTGGCTGAACCGTTAGTCAAAGGGAAGTGTCTGCTCTTGACCTGACTCATGAATGTTCATTGATGATGTCATTAGAGACTCAACCATCGACATACATATACTGGACAATGGAACAGTTTCCAGGCCAGACCGAGGCTCTACTGAGGCCTTTCCCCGGAGCTAGCTCTGTGGTCACGTGGGTCTGATGCTCATTAATTATACAGAATTTTAGGCTTTTAATACACTTAAACAGAAGAGTGAGAAAAACATTCACCCCCCTCAGAGTTGTCATGAGTGTAAACTAGATCATTTAAACCAAAAACATGTTTTGGAACCAGACTGTAAACACGTTATTTCTGCTGTGAAATTGGTATTTTTAACATGGGAGTCAATGAGGATTTGCTCGCTTCTGACACCAGCCCCTAGTGGATGAGGGTGGAACTGCAATCTTTGGTACTTCCGGGTTGAGACCAATTTTAGAGCCGCATTGTGTGGGCTTGGACTCAACTGCTATGATTTTACACAATAGTGCACTGAAAAGTCATGAACAGTAGTTAATCAGGCAAAGCTGTCATGATATCGGATTTGACCTTAAAGAGCAAGTCACCCCCAAATAAACTTTTTTTTTTGCTGATAAACTAAATAAACGAGTGTCTAATCGTGCTGCAGACACGTGTCGTCAATAATTTGGCACTTCAGTGCATCTTAGTTAAATTTAAATATTCTGCCTAAAACTGGCAGTGTTGTGCCGTTGTCAGGTAAAAACTCTGCACTGTATTCTAATTTAAATCTGCCACTGCTATTGGCTAAGAAGTATGCTATGATGTAAACTGGTACATTATGATGTCACAATGCTGTCGTGAGCCTGAGTGTGTGTATTTGTTAGTGGCTCCGCCCTCTCGGTCTGCCAGGCAACAGCATGTGTTGCATTTTTCAAACATGAAGTGGGAGTGGAGTTAGACTCTGGTGACTTGCTCTTTAATGACATTTATTTAATTATTTCATCTTATGAATTGATTGCAATGGGAAAAACCTTAGAATTGTGTTTTAGTGGGAAAATTATTTGGTTTTTGTGGCATAAATTTTGTTTGACACATTATTTTCATGTTTTTTTTCAAGTAAAACAATGTTTTTCTTTGTGTGAAAACATTTTCTTCTACAGTAAACTACTGACGTCAGTACCATTTGTAAATGTAAAAACAATCTAAATACCTTATTACCGTAAAAGAAAAAAAATTGCCCATAATTTTACGGTACCATTTCGTCAACCCCAGCTGTCGGTGTTTTAATGTAAAATCGACGTTTTTTTTACTGTGTATGCTGGTAACACCTGTGCTGGTCGATGCTGCTGTTTTTCAGCAGAGACGGGTTGTTTATGTAAAGTTAATAATAATAATAATAATAATAATAATAATAATAATAATACATTGAACTTATATAGCACTTTTTAGGACACTCAAACATGCTTTCACACACTGCTAGTGATGGTAAGCTACTGCGTAGCCACAGCCGCCCTGGGGCGGTCTGACTGAGGCGAGGCTGCCATTTGGCGCCATCGGCCCCTCTGACCACCACCAACACAGGTAAGTTGGGTGAAGTGTCTTGCCCAAGGACACGACAGCAGAATACCCCAGGACAGGAGCTGGAATTGAACCCATGACCCTCCGATCATGGGGCAAACCGCTGTACCTCCTGAGCTACTGCTGTCCCAGAAGCTCAGGTTACATTAAAAGAAAGTTGTGGATCTTTTTCCCATGACACTGCAGCAGCAGACATGTCTGACCTGGGAAAGAGGGAGGGACGTCAGATTTTAGAGTTTTCTCAGAACTTGATCAGAGTATTTCCCAAAAGTCTCCGTTTCTGACCCACAAAAAAAAAACAGTCAAGAATTCACTGGTGCTGAAACGATAACGTCCAATAAAGCAGAGGATGGTGACATGTCATATTAAACTTTACTACTTATACCTGCTAAAATGTTTATTTATTCCGTTAATTATATTTTAAGACCTTCAACCTCCACGACCCACAGAGGGGTTCCAACAAAGGACGTACATCTTAACCTGGGATTAAAATGTGATCACACACATAATCTGCTCTACCTGGTGCAGATGTGCCCTTAAATCCTAAACGGGATTGGCTTCAGAAGTAAGTCAGGTAGAGCTGTACACCTGAGACATCAGGGTGATGACAACCAGTACTCAGAGTTGGAGCCATTTTTAGTTTGCACAGATTGATCAGCTGAAGCGGCCATCTTGAATCAGGGTACCGTATTTTCCGCACCATAAGGCTAACCTGATTATACGGCGCACAGCCAATCAGCGTCCTAGTTAAAGGTTTGGTAAGGCTCGCTGGACCAAAACACGCACCCAGCAAAGCAAACGAGCATCCCGGTGGGCGATTAGATCAAAGTCAAACGTTACTCCACTCATCATCTATACTCAAAGATACATTCTCATTATTAAAGTAACATTTAGTCCCAGTTTAATGCACGGCTGCTTTTAGCAGCAAGAATGAAGATTTAAACGGGTAACGGCACGACTGACTGAACGCAGCACTAAGCCCCTCCCACCGCTGCAGACGTATGGCTGTTTAACAAACAAAAGTCCCACTTTTACGCGCAGGCCCGGCTGGAGCAAAGATGCGCGTTCAGACAGCCGCAACACAACTGTTGACACGAAGAGCTGACCCTGCACTGAACCCAGTGACCTGGGGGGGTACCGCGCTGGGCCAGAGTTACCTTAATACATGTATAAAAGGCGCATCCGTATTAAAAGGTGCACTGCCGGTTCAGGGGAAGATCAAAGGTTTTTAATAATGCCTTATGGTGCGGAAAACACGGTAATAGTTCATCAGAGGTAGACCTATGAGACGTGTTTAACTCCTGAAAGGCTTCCAGGAGACAGACTGGCCTGGCTGAAACACCTTCTGCCTTTGATCAGCAGGCTGTGATGTAAATAATCACAGGGCTGAAACTTCAGCAGTAGGAATCTTTTCCTTTTAATCCACCACGAGTGAAGGATTGCTCCTACCTGTACCAGTTAGGCGCGTTGACTAGAATCAACAATGAGGAGCAGTTACAAGGAATCTGGGCCGTGAGAGAGCTGGATTATGGATTTGTGTGTCAGAAAGCAACAACTGGTGTTTGAGCTGCGAGGACCAGAGGGCCGCCGGCTTTGCCCCGTTGTTAGCACTGCCAGTCCTCCTCCGAGTCACCGTTCTCTCCCGGTTCACACGGCGTAACACTGAGCTCATTACCCCGCCGGCGTCTGCGCGCTAACACACTCACGCCAAAACCACACGGCCTCCACACAACCACGCGCTAAGAAATTGCCCTCTGCTTATTTATCCATGGCATCAATAAAACATGGTGATGGGTTTGGAGATCGACAAAGAGAAACTGAAGCAGAAGAGGAGGAGCAAGGCGGGTCTGAAATAGACCACATCTCGCGGTAATTGCTGGGTTTTATTCACGCCACCTGGGCTGGCGTAGCGGGAGATGGTGGCAGGCAACGGGGGTCAAAGAGAGTTTTGGGTTGTTTCCTGTTTTTATTTGGCTTTAAGGCGGGATTTTAAGGTGAGCAGCAGCAAACGAGTTATAATCCAGCCTTTCTCCACTAGGGATGGGTACCGAATTCGGTACTTTTTAAGGTACCGACCGAATTCCACAGTACCGACCGAGCACCGATTCACGTCATTTGAAACGGTGCCTCGTTTCGGTACCCGTCCATCACAACGAGAACTTGCCTGGACAGCTGCGCATGCGCAAGAGCGTTATGTCGTCGGTGGCTGCGAGCCAGTTGTAAACAGAGCAGCATGGTAGAAAGAACGCACGCTAACGCTTGGGTCCACTTCACTAAATGTGATGGGTAACTGGGTGATGATGAAACCAGCGACAACGATCTAAGTGAGACATCCTCATCGTCATCTGCTCCGGTAGGTAAATAAAATGTTTAAGATAACGTTAGCTTGATATGTTAGCTTCCGTTCCGCTAATGGTGCGTTCGCTTTCTCCTCGGAACTCCGATTTTCCGACTAGAAGAACATGAACGTGCTCTAAAGTTTGGCTTCACTTTACTAAATGTGACGGGTGAATAGGTGAAGATGAAACCAGCGACAACGATCTAAGTGTGAGGCATCATCGTTTTAATCTGCTCCAGCAGCTAAATAAACTGTTTAAGATAACGTTAGCTTGACATGTTAGCTTCCATTGCCACCATTGTTATCAGCTAATGGTGCGTTCGCTTTTTCCTCGGAAATTCTAACTTCCCAGTAGGAAAAATCAAATGAAAAAGGACGGTAAAAGGAATGAAGATACACAGTAAATTTAGTTCACAGTAAAGATGTTTGCTTCAGTTTAATTATCAGCTTATAAAACTACAAGGACGATGTTAAAATACAAACAGTTGAATGTTATTAATTGTGATATTTATCAAATATGGTTATATATTGAGAAAAATATATATTTAATTATAAAAGAGAATTAAAATAATAAACACTCAAAAGTATCTAAAATTGGTACCGTTAAGTACTGGTATCAATTCCTAGGTACCGGGAATTAGTACCGGATCGATTCAAATGTCAAAGGTACCCATCCCTAGTCTCCACCTGATTTAAACTAGTTTTAAACTAATGATATTAATACACATCTATATGCTGATAAAGACAAACAATGGAGGATCGTATCTGATTATATTATGAATTAAATCTGATATTGTTGGTGCTATCACAGTTATTTTAAAGTAAGGTAAAAACATTTGTCGTTTTCTGACACTTTCCTTTTCGTTTGTTGAGTCTGGAGCATCAGCGAGGAACGGGGACCGGAGTGTGTCAGTGAAAGGGTTAAAACAGGACTGAGCGAGCTGGCATGAAGAGGATGGAGATTGAGTGGAAATAAGTTTCTCCTTGAAGATAAAGAAACCCACTTAAGGTCACAAATGAGCAGAAGACGTGAAATCTACTCGCCAAATCAGATCTGAGCAGAGAAACAAAGTAACTCATGAGTTAAGAGTCAAACTAACTAAGCAACATTTGCTAAAGCTAAGGTTTATAAAGATCTCCTTCTGATCAGCAGGTCTGGTCAAAGCTTGGAAATAAGTGATAAAAGCACGACTTCAAACTCATTCATGTCATAAACACCATCTGGTCTCCAGAGCTGAGTCTGAAAACGTGGGACGATGTTTAAAATCTCACTTAGTTTCCCTTTTAATCTGATAAAATCAAGGATAAACACCCTGTTTTAATAGGAGTTAGGAGTCAAATCTGAGACCATGGTCTTGAGTCAGAAAAGGGTAGAATGCCTTCTCCGGGTCAGGGATGAGGTCCTGCCCCAAGTGGAGGAGTTTAAGTATCTCGGGGTCTTGTTCACGAGTGAGGGAAAACTGGAGCGTGAGATCGATAGGTGGATTAGTGCTGCATCTGCAGTGATGCGGGCGTTGTACCGGTCTGTCGTGGTGAAGAGAGAGCTGAGTCAGAAGGCGACGCTCTCGATTTACCGGTGGATCTACGTTCCTACCCTCACCTATGGTCATGAGCTTTGGGTAGTGACCGAAAGAACGAGATCACGGATACAAGCGGCTGAAATGAGTTCTCTGCAGGGTGTCTGGGCTCTCCCTTAGAGATAGGGTGAGAAGCTCGGTCATCCGGGAGGGGCTCGGAGTAGACCCGCTGCTCCTCCACATCGAGAGGAGCCAGTTGAGGTGGCTCGGGCATCTGGCCAGGATGCCTCCTGGACGCCTCCCTGGTGAGGTTTTCTGGGCACGTTCAACCGGGAGGAGACCTAAAGGTAGACCCAGGACACGGTGGAGGTACTATGTCTCTCACCTGGCCAGGGAACACCTTGGGATTCCCCCGGAGGAGCTGGCCCAAGTGGCTGGGGAAAGGGAAGTCTGGGCCTCTCGCCTTAGGCTACTGCCCCCGCGACCCGACTCCGGATAAGCGGATGAAAATAAATGGATGGATGGATGGATGGACGGACGGACGGACGGACGGATGGATGGATGGATGGATGGTCCGAGTGGACGCTGGACAGGAAGTGGGTTTACGTTGGGAGGTCAACTCTTTTCCCATTTTCTCTCCTTTTCTTTCAAATGAAAGCATTAAAGACCAGCTCATGTATCTTCTTGTGTGTGTGTGTGTGTGTGTGTGTGTGTGTGTGTGTGTGTGTGTGTGTGTGTGTGTGTGTGTGTGTGTGTGTGTGTGTGTGTGTGTGTGTGTGTGCGTGTGTGTGTGTGTGTGTGCGTGCGTGCGTGCGTGCGTGCGTGTATAAAACACACACTTGCAGGAACACATTCAAACACAAATGCGATACGAAGACGTCTGAAGACAGATTCAGCTCGTCTTTATCGGTTCTTTCCAACGGCGCCGACACACACTCACAAATTCACACTCCTGCTGTTCATCATCGGATTCAATTAAAGCCGTGGAGGCGGCGGGGCGGCTTTTTAACGAGCCCAAAACAAACGAGCCGAGGTTCAGCTGCTGACATTTAAATGAGAGTAATGAGGCTGCTCGTCATCTGCACTCGTCTGCCTGCAGCAGCTCTCCGGCCACAGCTCCATTTTCCTCCGCTCTCCGTCTGCAGCACCGCTCTGTCTATGTAACTTTCATTTCTCATCATTATTTTCTCCTCCCATCACTCTTTCTTGGAGCAATCTCTCCGCGGCAGCTGGAGCATAAACTTGAGCTGGAAAAACCCCTCCGTGTGCTTCACCTTCCCTCCCCTCCGATGATGTTTATTCGTCCTTCATCACGCCGTTCCTCATCTCCCAGTCCTGCTGGAGGAAATGCAACGTGCTCTACATGCTCTGCAGATTTCAGGCGAAGCTTTTGGAGCCCTGTGACTCACTGGCTCTTATTTATTCTGCAGCTGAGCGAAAGCTGCAGATAAGAGTCAGCAGTGATAACCGACATCACATCTGGGCAGAAGGTTTGGTGAATCTCCATCAAACCTCTCAAATGTTAAACACACGTCGGCCCAAAAACAGCATCTTTGGATTTTTAAAATCATTTCATCAGAGGACTGAACAAAAGTCTGGTTCTCTAAAAAAGCTGCAGCTCCACTTGGTCTAAACAATCAGATAGAGTTTAGAGTTCAGCTCTAATGGTCAGGGGCTGATTGGATCCCCTCAGCTCAGAGGTCACGGAGAGCCACCAGCGAGGGTGGAGAAGGTCGACTGTGTGGTTTTTATCAGCAGCCAGTCGCCCCACCTTGGACCGATTATTTTAGAGAAGGACGAGTTGGCGGAGCATCAGGAGGCCTCATTAGAGGAGACGGAGGCGGCTGCGGTGGTTGCTCATGTGGCGTCATGCAGCCAGTCCTCACTAACAGGTACTTCCCGACGACGAGAGGTCCGAGTGTCACCAAACAGCCATGAAGAGGAGCTGCACTGATGCAGAGGGCCTTTAGGAGGAACCTTCATCCCGTCGTTAACTGGAACGTCAGGATCCAGCCAGGATGCTCTGATTGTGTCTGTCACAAAGCAACACAACGCTCTACTGCAGAGCCACGGTTCTCCAGCCAGCTGTGCACCGCTGGGATTGCGGGACCAGCTCAGATGGAAATCATACGTGATTAAAGGTGGTTTTATGTTGCTGGCGGAACGTCTTCATCTCGTTTCCTCTCCTTGTTCAGACCAGAGCCGCAAACCTCTTCTGTGATGGACTTCTCGTGAAAACACAAATCTGTTATGCATGTGACCTTCATCGAGACCTCCGTCCACCAGCAGATACGTGGAGGTCTCACGGGACAGATGTAGAAGATAAACTTTGACATTATTTTTGTTTTGTTGTTGTGCAGCGACCAAAGCGTTGTGGCTACGATTAGCTTCTCACTGCTGAGAGATTGTGTTGCAGATATAATTCACTTCCTCTCCTCGTACTTTGCTTTCCAGCAGGCGCGGGGAACCCTGGTCCTCGAGGGCCGGGATCCTGCATGTCTGCTCCAACACTTCTGATCCAGCGGTTGATTCACCTGTCCAGCAGCTCATCAGGCTCTGCAGAAGCCTGTTGATCACCTGCTGATTGAACCCAGGTGTGTTGAAACAGGGTTGAGACTAAAAGATGCTGGATAGCGGCCCTCGCCTGTTTTACAGGGTCCTAAATAATTCACTCATTCACGACTTTAACACCAGTAGGTTGTTTAGATCAGTAAGGAAGAAGCATGAAGCATACACGAGCATCCTTTAGAAGCCGTGCTCGGTAAAACGGATCAGAGTTCTCATTTCAGTCACCAGCAACGCCCCACTAGCCCAGTTTTATCCAGTAATCCAGATTTACACCTTTAGTTTGCTGTTGAGGCTTTTTATACCGGTGTATCAATCTGCCACCGGTACATATGCATACATGACCACATCCGGCCCGCCACCTGGCCCCCCAACCCTTTGGGCCCCAACGTCCCCCAAATGGGGGACTTTGAAGTTTAGCAGCAAAATTCATGTCCCAGATGTCAATAATTGTTTTCATTCTCCAAACACAACTACGATCAACACTGTTTAGATAGAAAACAGAGCCATTTTAAATATTAGTAAATGAAGGTACAATATTACTATGTTGTATTTGAGAAGAGCATCTGGCCCTCACGGTGTCTGTAGTAAAAAAAAACTCTGGCCCTTGAGCAAAAATGGGTTGAGGACCCCTGCCATACATGAAGATGTGAGACAGCCTTGTTCTGGACTCCTAAAACGTGTTTGAGGCTTTTTGGTTCATCTCAAATTCAATAAGCTGAGACTCATCGGGGAGAATAAACTCCAATCTGTCCTTCTGCTGGTTCTTAAAGATGATCAGAGTCAGAACTCTGCACTACAAAGGAAGCAGCTACTTAGGGAGCGTCCTAAACACACATTTATGCAGGAATGTAAGGAGTCAAATCATCTAAATCTATTCTTGTGTTGGCTTAAAAGCAGAAGTATATGATAGGGGTGGCCAGATGGGGCCAAACACGTTTTTGGGGTGGCACACCAAATAGTTCCCTGTGGGAGCCCTGGGAGAGTTTAGCCTGCGGCGCTGTGTTGTGTTGCTTCTTTATTCAGTTTTATTTAAAAAAAAAAAAAAAAGTATGTATACAAAACATTTAACTTCAAATTTACAAACACAAACATTTCAGAAAAATACATCTCAGTTACTCAAAATGTCATTTTAAATTTTATTTGATAATGTATTTTTATGGAGATTAAACTTTTTTAAAAGGGTGAGCAGCAGAACCAGATGTCATTTTTTATTCTGATTATTTCTTTACTCATTAATTATATTATTTTTATTTTGTTTTACATTTATGTCTTGAATAAACAAGATCAATTTATGGTTTGACTGAACATTTATATGATTTATTAACACTGGCTTTTCCTGAGGGGGGGCAGCAATTCTCTAGGGGGTGGCCATGGCCACCCCTCGCCACCCCTTGGGGCCGCCTTTGATTAAAAGGCCATTACAATTAGCCAGTTATTGAAAGAGTTTAATGTGGACTCCCTATCCTTCAGAGAAGCAGGATTTGCCAGATAAACTTCTACATCTGCTTCGTTCAAAGACTGATCCATAATGTGGAAGAGGAACCAAAAGTTGTGCAGAGGCAGCTTCTTTCACTTCTCAAGAGGAGACTGGCTCTTGCATGCCCAGTGAGTCGGTGGTTGGACAGGAAAAAAGAAAAGAATTGTTAGGAAGAGATGGAAAAAGTTCAAGCAGGACAGCAGTCTACGAGATCCGTCCACTCGTGGTTCGTTTATGAAGAGTCGCCTCGCTGGCCCTGATTCCCAGCACCAGGGTTAGGGTTAGCACCATGTGGGAACGTTGTACTTATTCCTCTTTCTGTAAAGGCGGCAAAATAAGTCCCATCAAAGCAAGAGAAAGAAATCAGGCTGAAACTAATTCCCGCCTCTCCCTCGCAACGATCCGAGAAACACAAGCGATGTGCACGGCGAGAGCGCACGAGAGCCAGCGGCTGTGGCTGAAACGTTGGAGCGCCGGAGCCCAGAACCTCAGCGTGTCCCATTGATTTCAGCTCAACAGCAAATTGGACCATTTTTCACACCGTCCCGCAGCGGCACCACTTGCCTTGTTATTCATTCCTCCATTCAGCAGAGCTGCCTGCACCGCATGTGTCACGTCCAGGCAACCACACACACACACACGCACGCACGCACGCACGCACACACGCACACACACACACACACACAAACGCATTTCTACAGCAGTTCAGACGGTGTTGGCGCGGTTCCTGGCCCTGCAGCTGACTCAGGAGGATTTTCATGTTTTTATGCTCAGTCATGGTTACTGCTGCTGGAAGCTGACTGGGTTTTACTTTCTTAAAATGACAATGTGTAGTTTATACCGTTAATCTCTGAATAATCCATCTAAATGTTGAAAATAAATGAAACGATGTCCAGTTGTTGAAACTTGTCGGAGGCTTCGTAACATGCAACCATGAAAATCTGGTGGAAAACACGCGGGAGCGGGTCATATGTTCAGAAAAGGCACTTGAGCATTTACTTCCACAGCAATGGATTGTGGGTAATACACTTCAGCCAAGTCCACATGAAGTGAAGTGTGGATCGAAGAATCGGGACTCCCTACGCACTCGCACCCCTGGTCAGGATCACGCAGTCGAAGGGTGCGAGTGTGGAAGTGCGAGTATTGGGATCGGGTCCACGTCTCTGGGTGACGCCATGTTTCCGTCTGCAGGAGCTAGGGCTGGGCAATAAATCAAAAATGTATCGTTATCGAAATGTCTGACTCTTATCGAGATAATGTTCCCATGTCAATAAATATGATAATAAAAAATGAAAGATGTGTAGGTTGGCAACGTTCCTGTCCCTTTAAGCAGCTGTACCACCTTGAGCCCCATAGAAATGCAACTGGAAGTAATACATGTGGCAGCCCCATCTAGTGGACAGCTTTTGCCTCTGCACATACCTGTAGTCATCGTCCACTTATCCTAAACATGTCGTGATGCTGATTTTAGGCCGTGTCGCCCAGCCCTAACAGGAGCTCATGAGGACAAAACACCATCGCTGAATACAAAACTTTCACCATTCATGAATGCCGTTTTACACGTTTACCTCTTCGCTTGTTGCCAGCGATGACGGAGAGTCTGATGCGCTTGTCATTCTGTTGGAGGTTGCACTCCCAGGAAGTTTTGACCCTACTGGGCTTCCATTGGTGAGGTCTTACTCGGTCGCCAGGGGAAATACACACCATAACAGTCGGATACTGTGATGTAAATGACTTCTACACGTCTACTTTTAGCTTTACAATGACAGAGTTTACAGCAGTGGTTAAAATTAGCTGAGGCAGCCATCTTGAATTGGGTTGACCACACAAGGGAATTAGTTGTGGCTCTAAACCCGTCATTAGCTGACGTACCGCGTGTCCATAGAGGTGTCTGTGGGGATGCTCAGTCAGCGCTGCCATCTGCAGAAACCTGACTTATTCACCTTTCCTGTGTTTACGGTTTGGAGACTAGACAAGAATACTTCCACTTTACTAAAGTCACGCTGGGATTAGGATTGCTGCGTAGCAAAGCACACTCACAGACCCTTTAGTTTGGATTGTCCTGCCCTAACAGCGCTAGTTTAAATCCATTAAAACATTTTCCAGATGATTGTTCAGATCATTTGAAACTCTTAAACTTTCCTCTGGCTGCTGTGGAGTACTTTGTTTTAAAGCAATAAATAGCTGCGTTTTCATGTGCCTAATTTCCTCAATCCGATTGAAATCTTGGTTGATCGGAATTTCCGAATCTCTGTTCACATGGACACGAACTGAAATGATCCGATCATGCCGTGCGTACATATGCACCAAGCATTTAATCCGATTAAATAGGTTGAGCATGCGCAGAGTTGCCTTTCACGAAAGAAAAATTGTAAACAAACGCCATGAAACGAAAAGAAAAATGTAAAAACAGAAATAACTATTCTTCCTGCTTTCCTGATCCATTTATTCAATTTAATATTTTTATTTAGCTCATAGAAGTTACGTTTTCTTCAGTGAATAACTGCACATATATGCTTTGCTGCATTTTATTGTTGATTAAAATAAGGGAGGGTTATGTCTGCCTCTTGATCAGCTGGTCCGCAGGTCTGAATTGACAGCTGTTGCGCTGCGCTGCGGCACAGAGCGGGGGTGGGGGGTGGGGTGGGGGGGTTAGCCTCATGTTTTATTACTGAGCTCTGTTGTGGCTTATTATTAATACCATGTGACAATCAGCTGAAACTGTTGAGAAAAATCTGTTCAAACAAAATAACAGAAGATGTTCAGAAAGTTTAGAAGCCTGTGTTCATCATTAACGAACCGCATCTCAGGTCATCTGCGTTTACGTGCTTTTAACGAACACGGACTTTACTGTCGTCCAGAGTATTTAACCGAGGACGTTTTCCTACCCAACATCAGCCTCCAATCAGGTCTGTAAAACCCAGATTATCCTGTCTTCTTTACAAGCGTGTCTCCATCACCTGCTGCAGAAGCTGCTGTGTTCAAAGCTGACAGAAACGGGGATCCGTGCGCTGCAACCCCCACGATAAACCTGCGTATTTCCAGTAAAGATTTGAACATCTTTGTCGAATGATTTGTGCAATAATCAGATTTTTATTTTACTTCCACAAAATGCAAGTTCTGAATTAAATATTACTGAAACGGGACGGCTTGTTGTCGGATTTAAAAGCCGCCGCTTGTTAATTACACCGTCATTTTTGAAGTCAGGCAGTCCAAATGCCAGCGGAGAGGCCCGCTGGCTGTTGCACACATGCGCAGTGGGCATTGTTTTACCCCAACAATCCGAATGGCTGTGCACATGCACGCCAATCGGAATGAAGAACGGAATAAACCACCTCTCTCAATCGGATTGAAATTTCAATCCGATCGGGCCGAATCGGATCAGAATATTCTGATTGACATGTTTACATGCAGAATTTTCAATCTGAATGGGCATTCAATCCGATTAAATATGCGCATGTAAACGTGGCTAATGTATTTTCCCCAATCTGAATTCATGTCATGAGTTTTTATGAAGCTCGTGGCAGTTGTGTGTAGAAGTGCCTAAAGGGTCACCTGTAATCAGCACTTGGTCATATTTTAAACTCCACACGAGGGATTGTCAGGTAAAGTCTTCCTCTGGTCCCAGTTGCACTGCTCCTTAAAGGGACTTGTCGGACTTTTGAATTTGTATGCTCGCGATCGCCCCCTCAGGCCAAAAGCGTAACGGCAGCTTCAAAAGTAGGCTCGTGCACGAGGCGCGCATGCTGTACGTGCACACTCCTTAACGCAAATAACAGCTGAAACTGTCCCTTGTGTGTGTGTGTGGTTGGGTGGCGGGGGGGGGGGGGGGTATGGGGGGAGGACAGAGGACAGGAGAACGAGCAGCTAATTAATTAAATTATGTGGTTCTGTACCTTTCTCTTCAGCACAGCCGACAAAGGTTTATGATGGGTCAGTCCTCCTGCATGCTCAGATCATTCCCTTCCCTTGCTTGAAAAATTGTTCCAAAATGAAAGTTGAACCCACATCTTTTTTATCTGTGAATTCAATGCCGTTCGGCGAGTCTCAAATAAAAATTTGGGCATCTTACTGTAAAAAAATATACCATTAATGTAAAAAATAAACTCTAAATGAACTATGTTCACATCCAGAATCAAACCCGGGTCTTCTGCATGAGAGTCAGACTTCCAACTAGGTGAGCTAAAGCACCAGTAAGGGTATCTGTAACATTTATATCCTTGATGACAGCTGAAACAACGTGAAACCAAAGAACGGTTCGGAGTGAAAATGGCTATTTTGTTGCTAATTAGCAGGAAATATCTAGAAGAAAGTTCTACAGAAAGTAGCTAAGGGTCCTCAGAAATGTAGCTAGCTTTGTCACTAGGCGTTAGGAACAGCGACAAAGTGGCACTGCCTCTCTCTCTGCTGCTAAAGCTACGGATGGTAAATGCTACGGGCGATGCCTGAGCGTGAACGCGCATGAAGCAGCCTGCTCGACCCGAGCATCTCTCTTTTTCTGTGATTTTACAGAAAAACAGGCAATCACAGTAAAAATGCCAGGGCTCAT
>NC_091754.1:62845225-62885225 GCF_043380555.1 Nothobranchius furzeri
TGATAGATCAGGCCCCAGCATCAAACCTGCTCTACGTCCTGAGCCACCCAGACATGAACGTGTTTCAGTTAAAGAATCACAGAAAGACTTCACTCCTCCTGCTGCTGCTGCTGCTGCTGCTGCGAGTGTTTGTGCGTCCTGCAGCTTCCAGAAGTCGAGTCAGTTGTAAACGTTTCAGGTTGTAGATTCTGTTGAGACAGCACCAAACAGAGCTGAGTCTGTAGACACAGCTGTCACGGAGCTGCTGGAGATGTCTGCGCCCGGCTCTGGTGGAGTCTGACTCACACACACACACACACACACTCACGCACACACACGCACACTCACACACACACACACACACAAACACACACTCACGCACACACACTCACGCACACACACACTCACGCACACACAAACACACACTCACGCACACACACACACACACACACACACACACACACACACACACACACACACACACTCACACACACTGTTATGTCAGCAGGACTTGCGTGCTGCTTTTATTTTGAAGGGCTGCGTTTATGAACCTGAAGCGCTCCTCGGTCAGCTGCTTTTATTTTGAAGGGCTGCGTTTATGAACCTGAAGCGCTCCTCGGTCAGCTGCTTTTATTTTGAAGGGCTGCGTTTATGAACCTGAAGCGCTCCTCGGTCAGCTGCTTTTATTTTGAAGGGCTGCGTTTATGTACTTGAAGCGCTCCTCGGTCAGCTGCTTTTATTTTGAAGGGCTGCGTTTATGAACCTGATGCGCTCCTCGGTCAGCTGCTTTTATTTTGAAGGGCTGCGTTTATGAACCTGAAGCGCTCCTCGGTCAGCTGCTTTTATTTTGAAGGGCTGCGTTTATGAACCTGAAGCGCTCCTCGGTCAGCTGCTTTTATTTTGAAGGGCTGCGTTTATGAACCTGAAGCGGTCCTCGGTCAGCTGCTTTTATTTTGAAGGGCTGCGTTTATGAACCTAAAGCGGTCCTCGGTCAGCTGCTTTTATTTTGAAGGGCTGCGTTTATGAACCTAAAGCGGTCCTCGGTCAGCTGCTTTTATTTTGAAGGGCTGCGTTTATGAACCTGAAGCGCTCCTCGGTCAGCTGCTTTTATTTTGAAGGGCTGCGTTTATGAACCTGATGCGCTCCTCGGTCAGCTGCTTTTATTTTGAAGGGCTGCGTTTATGAACCTGAAGCGCTCCTCGGTCAGCTGCTTTTATTTTGAAGGGCTGCGTTTATGAACCTGAAGCGCTCCTCGGTCAGCTGCTTTTATTTTGAAGGGCTGCGTTTATGAACCTAAAGCGGTCCTCGGTCAGCTGCTTTTATTTTGAAGGGCTGCGTTTATGAACCTAAAGCGGTCCTCGGTCAGCTGCTTTTATTTTGAAGGGCTGCGTTTATGAACCTAAAGCGGTCCTCGGTCAGCTGCTTTTATTTTGAAGGGCTAGGTTTATGAACCTGAAGCGCTCCTCGGTCAGCTGCTTTTATTTTGAAGGGCTGCGTTTATGTACTTGAAGCGCTCCTCGGTCAGCTGCTTTTATTTTGAAGGACTGCGTTTATGAACCTGATGCGCTCCTCGGTCAGCTGCTTTTATTTTGAAGGGCTGCGTTTATGAACCTGATGCGCTCCTCGGTCAGCTGCTTTTATTTTGAAGGGCTGCGTTTATGAACCTAAAGCGGTCCTCGGTCAGCTGCTTTTATTTTGAAGGGCTGCGTTTATGAACCTGAAGCGCTCCTCGGTCAGCTGCTTTTATTTTGAAGGGCTGCGTTTATGAACCTGAAGCGCTCCTCGGTCAGCTGCTTTTATTTTGAAGGGCTGCGTTTATGAACCTAAAGCGGTCCTCGATCAGCTGCTTTTATTTTGAAGGGCTGCGTTTATGAACCTAAAGCGGTCCTCGGTCAGCTGCTTTTATTTTGAAGGGCTGCGTTTATGAACCTGAAGCGCTCCTCGGTCAGCTGCTTTTATTTTGAAGGGCTGCGTTTATGAACCTGATGCGCTCCTCGGTCAGCTGCTTTTATTTTGAAGGGCTGCGTTTATGAACCTGAAGCGCTCCTCGGTCAGCTGCTTTTATTTTGAAGGGCTGCGTTTATGAACCTGAAGCGCTCCTCGGTCAGCTGCTTTTATTTTGAAGGGCTGCGTTTATGAACCTAAAGCGGTCCTCGGTCAGCTGCTTTTATTTTGAAGGGCTGCGTTTATGAACCTAAAGCGGTCCTCGGTCAGCTGCTTTTATTTTGAAGGGCTGCGTTTATGAACCTAAAGCGGTCCTCGGTCAGCTGCTTTTATTTTGAAGGGCTAGGTTTATGAACCTGAAGCGCTCCTCGGTCAGCTGCTTTTATTTTGAAGGGCTGCGTTTATGTACTTGAAGCGCTCCTCGGTCAGCTGCTTTTATTTTGAAGGACTGCGTTTATGAACCTGATGCGCTCCTCGGTCAGCTGCTTTTATTTTGAAGGGCTGCGTTTATGAACCTGATGCGCTCCTCGGTCAGCTGCTTTTATTTTGAAGGGCTGCGTTTATGAACCTAAAGCGGTCCTCGGTCAGCTGCTTTTATTTTGAAGGGCTGCGTTTATGAACCTGAAGCGCTCCTCGGTCAGCTGCTTTTATTTTGAAGGGCTGCGTTTATGAACCTGAAGCGCTCCTCGGTCAGCTGCTTTTATTTTGAAGGGCTGCGTTTATGAACCTAAAGCGGTCCTCGATCAGCTGCTTTTATTTTGAAGGGCTGCGTTTATGAACCTAAAGCGGTCCTCGGTCAGCTGCTTTTAACCTGGTTTCAAGTTCAGTCCAGCTTCTCTAACCTGAATGCAAACGCGATCAGCTGGTTGGAGGACTTGTGCTGACAATGCAAAGTCAAATCCCAATTTAAACCTTAAACATCTCACTTTTACCTCTAAGTGCTGACCATCTCATGAAGAATAATTAGTTTACTTATAAATCGGAACACTTGCTGCTTATACTGAGCCAGGATTCTCTGGAGGTTTCTTCCTGTTAAAAGGGAGTTTTCCTCTCCACTGTCGCTGCATGCTTGCTTAGTATGAGGATTGCTGTAAAGACTCTGACACTAGTCAGTGACTCGATGCGACCTGCTGGGTTCCTTATATAGGAAACTTGTTACTGATTGGCTTGATGACCTGACCTGTGTTGGAGTGTTTACTGGGTGAAGGTCCTTGAGACGACTCTGGTCCTGAATTGGCGTTTTATAAATAAACTTCAATTGTTTTAAAAGTCCAACACAAAAATCAGCTTTTATTTTAATGATTGTTATAATTATTTAACGCATCATTAAAAAGCATTACACATAGATAACATGTCTGTTATTGTCTCAACAGAAAAGGTAATCATGAATTCATACATTTATTTTAATGAAGATAAAACATGCAAGTGCATGAAAACAGTCCCTTCAAACATTGGCGTACAGCTGCAGAGACGTTTAAAATGCTCACAGTCTGACATGAAGCCAGTTTCTATTTTACTTTAAATCAAAACATCTGTTTTATATTTCCAAGACAGCGCTCCGTCACCAGTTGGTCTGAAATCCACCTGACAGCTCTACCTGAAACAGACGGGCTTGTTTAGTGCTGTCACCTCCACATTTGACCCGACGGGGAAAGATGAACGGAGCGACGTCAGTCAGGGCAGAAGGGACTAGAGGCTGGCAGCAAACCTTTCAGCCAACAAGGTTTTTGTTCAAAAATATGTAACACAGACAAATCAAGCTGTCTAGTTACAGTTGAAAGACACAACCGTCCAGAGAGGAGAATGTAAATAAAAGAGCTTCATGTAACAACGACCAGAAGTATGTTCAGCTGTAGGGCCAGGATGTTGGAGGAATCCCCACAAAAGATCCATCCATCCATCCATCCATCCATTCATACCTTCATGCATCCACCCATGCATCATCTTCCACCTATCCTGGGTTGGGTCATTGGGCAGCAGCCTAAGCAGAGAGACCCAGACTTCCCTCTACCTTGTTTTAGATCCTGAACACAGCTGATTTGTTTCATTTATTGATGATCGACTCTTGTAGACACTAATAGAGGCTGGGGGGTATTTCAGCTGTTGGATCATGGTGTTAAAAAGATGAACGCACAGCGAGAAGCTGAGTTTCATTTGTGGTTTGACCACAGCTAAATATTAATGGACACTAGGGGGTGCTAAAAGCAAACAAACTGCCAAACGTGCCTTTAATCACTCAACATAATGGTCAGAACTAAGGATGGGTACCGAATTCGGTACTTTTTAAGGTACCGACCGAATTCCATAGTACCGACCGAGCACCGATTCATGTCGTTTGAAACGGTGCCTCGTTTCGGTACCCGTCCTTCATAACGAGAACTTGCCTAGACAGCTGCACATGTGCAAGAGCGTTATGTCGTCGGTCGCTGCGAGCCAGTTGTAAACAGAGCAGCATGGTAGAAAGAACGCACGCTAAAGCTTGGGTCCACTTCACTAAATGTGATGGGTAACTGGGTGATGATGAAACCAGCGACAACGATCTAAGTGAGACATCCTCATCTTAATCTGCTCCGTTAGGTAAATAACATGTTTAAGATAACGTTAGCTTGATTTGTTAGCTTCCGTTTCACTAATGGTGCGTTCGCTTTCTCCTCGGAACTCCGAATTCTGACTAGAAGAACACGAACGCGCTCTAAAGTTTGGCTTCACTTTACTAAATGCGACGGGTGATTGGGTGAAGATGAAACCAGCGACAACGATCTAAGCAGCTAAATAAACTGTTTAAGATAACGTTAGCTTGATATGTTAGCTTCCATTGCCACCGTTGTTATCAGCTAATGGTGCGTTCGCTTTCTCCTCGAAAATTCTAACTTCCCAGTAGGAAAAATCAAATGAAAAAGGACGGCAAAAGGAATGAAGATACACAGTAAATTTAGCTCACAGTAAAGATGTTTGCTTCAGTTGAATTATCAGCTTATAAAACTACAAGGACGATGTTAAAATACAAACAGTTGTATGTTATTTATCGTGATATTTATCAAATATGGTTATATATTGAGAAAAATATATATTTAATTATAAAAGAGAATTAAAATAATAAACACTCAAAAGTATCTAAAATTGGTTCCGTTAAGTACCGGTATCGATTCCTAGGTACCGGGAATTAGTACCGGATCGATTCAAATGGCAAAGGTACCCATCCCTAGTCAGAAGACTACATAGAGATGCAGTAGCAGCTTCAGCTGTATGAGACAATATTTATGCACTTGGTGAGCTTTTAATGTCACCAGCGGCTGTTTATAGATCCTGGTTGTGTGAAGCTCCCCTTCACAGACACGTTTAACAAAGAATGCTGGTTGTACAGGAGTCCAGCAGGCGTGGCCGAGGCAGGTGAGACAGGTGAGACAGGTCTGCCACAGGGTCAACACTAAAAGCTTTATTCTTCATTTTAAATGCTGCATAACTGATCACAGAGGCCTTGCTAGGCGTGCCCTTACCACACATGAATGTCTTCTATTCCCAGACTCAGATCCTGACAAAGATTAAAGCTTGCACATGAGCAACATGAGAACTGCTGCTTTCATCCAGTTTAGAAGTGAGTCGTGGAACCAAACACAATCCAGCTCCAACTAGAAGATCCTCCCCGCCTTCTCGCCGGCTGTCCCAGAGAGATTCTGATTTCGGACTCACGTCGAGTGTCATTGAAAGCACCGGCCGGCAAATGCATCCATTTATATTCAGCGTTGCTTGCAGTCGAAAGAAGAGGAGTCCCAAAGAAAAAGATCAATTTTCCAGTTTCAGACCTCGCCTTTCATCACCCCGCTCTGCCCCTCTGTGTCTCCCCTTTCCTTTTTCCTCCTCCCCGAGTTTTTCTTTCTCACCCCGCTCCCACCATGTAATTGGAAGAAGATAAGTGAAAAATTGAGAAAGAGAAGCTGTAAGATGGAAAAAAGGGCTGTGGTGGAGACGATCTCGGAGGGAACAGAAAACAGGAAGATGGAAGGCTGTCCTTGAACAGATATGATTCACATGAAAAGAGATAATAAATAGATTATTCGTGTTCGATCACTTTAGGATCGTTTAAATCTCAGTTTCCAAAAATGAAACGAGATCTACGCTGAGTGATATGAACAGAAAATATGATGAAGACTCAAAACTTTCCAGAAAAGCTCAGATGGAAGATTGGAAGCTGCAGACTGCTTTTATGCTCAGAGCAAAAATAAACACCTCGTGGATTATTTACAAGGTAAACAGAGCAGAACTCCTGACATGATGGAGACACTTCCTCCATGTTCCTTCTTGGAGAAAGTAGAAGTAGTTGCATCAGAGCTGAGTAGATGTGACTTTTCCTAAACGCGATAAATGTTTTAACTGGTGGCTAAATATTTTCTAATTTTAGGAGCAGACTGAATCTTTAACCATTTAAAGTCTTTTTTCTGAAGTATTTCTCTTATCCGATGGTGCCATCTAGTGGCTGGAAACCATATCACACAAATAATTTCTCATGTCGTTCTTTTAAGACGGCGACTTCGTGTTTCTGCATATAAACGTGCTTCAGTAGTCGACAAACAGCTAAAACACGTTGTTTTACAAGTATTCTCGTGTCGTGCTGTGTTCTCACGTATTTATCTCTTAGAGACGTTCTTGTCCGTGAAAAGTTCATCAGCTCTGCATCAGTGGAGGTTTTCCTTAAATCTGAAGCAGGTGAGCGGTAGTCTAACGCTACTGGTCAGTTCTGGTTTCCTATTGCATGGAGCTCTGCGGGGGAGGGGACGTGCTTAGCAAAAAACATATGTATATATCACAGTACATCAAATTTAAGGAATTCTGGTAAATCATACATCATTTCTGAAAGGGAAGAAGAAAATATAATTTCTACAGCGCCTCTCAAGATAAAAACCACGGGGCGCTTCACAAAAACAAAACATGTAAAAATATAAAAAAGAATTTAGAAAATGATTAAAAATACATTAAAAATTAGTAAAAAATAAACAATTGTGATAAAAAATGTAAAGAAAGGATAATGATAAATGACCCGCACTTGTGTAGCGCCTCTCAGAGTAAGCACTCCAAAGCGCTTTACACTACAGTGTATCATTCATCCATTCACACACACATTCACACACTGGTGGTGATGAGCTACGATGTAGCCACAGCTGCCCTGGGGCGCACTGACAGAGGCGAGGCTGCCGAGCATTGGTGCCACCGGTCCCTCCGACCACTAGCAGCCTGGTTAGGAGTGAGTTGCCATTCTCTAAAGATGACTAGCTGTGGTGGCCATCTTGAATTGACTCCAGTTGTAGACGTACATTTAATAATTTCTTGATTCATTCTTGATTAAAACACACACACACACACACACACACACACACGTGTGTTTTTAGCTCTGAGTAGGAACTAGAGTGAATCAGTAGTTTAATTATCATGAAGCCTTGAGAAACGTTGCAGGAAATACAACCAATTTCATTTTTAGTGCGTGGGAAATCATTTAATTCCACAGAGATCGTGGAAGAAAGACAGGAGAGACTTGTTTTATCTACAAATGTGATGGTGAGATGAAATTAAACACGTTTAATCAAATTTAATTGAGCCTTTGCCTTAGGCAGGGGAGTTCAAGTCTCCTGGTTTCTCCTTCACAAGTAATCGCTTCTTTCTTCTATGTAGACAGAGACGGACCTACTAACTGGGGATTCATCTGTAGTAACAGGCAGTTGCTCTGGTCTGAGGGGGAAAGCTCTCGGCTTACTGATGCATCAACGTTCCAACCCAGACACATGGTTTATGGACACACGTGAGTATCAGGATGCTCTCGTTTTCCTCTCTGGTTGAACCACAAGTTCTAGTGGGGAGGTAGGACCATTGTCCAGCTGCAGAAGTGTCTTCTCCGATCCCTGACTGAAAGTGGTTTGAATTAGGATTAGCACGTCTCCCTCTGGGCATGTTCCGGCGGGAGGAGATCACGAGGCAGACCCACAACACCCTGAAGGGTTTATTGTTCCTCTCGGCCATGGGAGCGACATGGGATCCCCCCTGAAGAGCTAAAGAGAAATCTGACCAGAAGCGGTTACTTCTCATCATTTCCTCTTTATTCTCTCTGCTGCTGGACATCACCTCGAGTCATTCAATCAAACTCTTGTCCCAACAGACCAAGTTCACATATATATATATATATATATATATATATATATGTATATATATATATATAACTTATGAAATAATTTTCCACTGGTTGGCACCCGTTCAGTCCACACTCATACCCAGCTGCAGTTGTTGCCCTACAGTATACACTCAACAACACGAGGAAAACATTATTTTAATGGGAAATTATTATTCAATCTAAGGAAGCAGGCTGAGGTAGCAAACTCAGTGGAATATTAAAAGTGCAAAACATTAAAAAATGTATAATCTTTCAGTTTAGTCCCTTTTCAGTTCTTCTGAATAAACTTTGACTCCTGAACACAGCGTAGACGTAGAAGAGTAGACGCCCCACCAACTGCTACTGCCTATGTTTGGCCGCGTTTACGGGTTCTACTTTTTATAAACTCTATGGTTAACAGGAAGTTTTAGCTAGCTTTAGCTCCAGAAAAGCTCCGTGGAGATCCGGAGCTAGAACGGGGAAAGAACGCGTTTTTACATTCGTCAGGAAAAATACGATCACGTTCACCAACCATCCCATTTATCAAGACCACACCCCTTTCTCTGTTGTGAGAATTACATGTAGTCAATACTAATGTTTATGATTGGATCAGAGTCAGATAACTGAAGACAATTCGCCCAATCAGAGTTGAGGTACAGTGTTCACCGTGCTTGGGTAAAAGGATAATCCTGCTTTATTCCAGTTTTAGTTATTAGGGATAGAAAGAAAACCACAAGCTTGGTAAAACCTTTGACTTGCGCTGAGGACTTGCATCCTAATCGTTCCCTGGCCGGAAACAGCTCAAACAAATAAATCATCCATGGTCCGATATGGACAGATCCGCCTGAAGCCACTTCCAGATCTCTGCAGCGCTCTGCTGTCTTGTTCAGACACGACTGATTTCCACTTTCAATCCACCGTAAATCCTCCAGCCGCTCGAAGGCAGAGCCACTCGAACATGAGCAGACTTCCCTTCGTGGCTTTTGATGAGAGAAAAACGACATCAGTCACTTAATTCAGTCTTTGAGTTGAGAGGACCGTTGAATCTAGCTGGAGACGTAAGCACCGAGGTGGTGTGTGTGTGTGTGTGTGTGTGTGTGTGTGTGTGTGTGTGTCAGAACCTTTACCTTAGCGATTATTGTTGTGGTTGTTGTTTTCTGTCTAAGAACAACAACCTCTATCCTTCCCCAGACGTATTCACACTCTCGCCCCGTGCTCTCCACGAGTATAACACACGGCACTTATGCCAAATGAATAGAAATCAGCACGCCACTCACAGCTAGACAGCAGCTTTTGCATTCCATTCTGGGCAAACGGCAGGCAGAGCGCTGGGATACTGCAGATTCCTCCAATTTGACTCCTATTCATGTGTCTTTCGTAAATCTTTCATTGCATCAGTGGAAGTGCGGCCCAATCACAGGCTGAGGAATGCACGTCTTATGCTAAATCAGCAGAATTTGTTAAATGTCCAGCGTACGCAAATAAACTCAAACAAAATAATTCACATTTAGTCTGATGGAACACCTCTGCAGCTGAACATTAACCCTATATTAGAATATATACCTGTAAAGTGTTAAGAACTAATAAAAATAAAGTTCTACTTCACTCCATGCATGATTCGGTGTTTTCTAGTTGATGTCACGACGTTCTCTCTGGCTCTGCAGACCTGCTTTCTGCTCTTGTTCAGTGTTTTTATACACGCGTGTAGTAAATGGTCTTGTTAACGATACAAACGGACTCGAGACCTGCGAGTGTTGGCACTTTACTCCTGATTGCATGGCTTTGGTTTTTATTTGACTTGAACGTTGCACGTCTTAGGAGAATATTTAGGACTTGCATGTCTAGTCGCAGAAACGACATGTTTTTGAGTCTTGCTAAACATAAACTTAGTCCCACCACAGAAGCTGACATTTGTCTCTATTGCTTTTTTAGCCGTTTTATAATACAATGGATTATTTTTTACACTGTAACTCAAACATTTGTTTTTGCTTATGTCCGCTCCTCATAGGGTCTAAACCAAGCTAATCTGAATATCAAATCAAAGATACTTTATTAATCCCAGAGGGAAATGAGAGTTTCAGTACACACAATTCAGAGATCAGACATACATGGGCAAGACCATGACAAGAAATGGTGACTGTGGTCATTCGCAACCCGAGTCGTGCTACCTTAATAGAGATCAGAGGGTTACATGAGGATTGGTTCAGGTGGAGGGAAAAAAGGCACTTCACAGTTACCCTCCACCAGGAGGGCAGCTTTGCTCTGCAAAAAAAACACCTCAGACAGGCATGCAAGAGACTTCAGACATCACACAACATAAGTGTCCACTAGGTGGGGTGGTGGGTTGGGATTATCCACACTTGAGCTCCTGCAGCCATGATAGAAGTAGCGCATGTCACCTCAGTGTGGATAGGGGGAGGAGCATTGAGGGTTGGAGGGTTGCAGTGACCCTGGAACGTTTCAGCGGCCTTCCCGCAGTCCCGCCCAGGCTGGGAAAGGAGACAGAGTTGAGTTGCCATAGCGACAGCACATTCCACATATCTTCATGGGGGAGTTTTCGTTGGTGCCTTGCAGGCTCAAGGACGCCAGATTCCGATTAGAAATGGTTTTGGGGCCAGACAGAGATAATTTCCTCTCTGCCTTACAGTTTGTTGGTCCTCAACCTCTCAGAATCCCAATAATGGACAGTAATCTATCCCAATCCGTGCTGATTCGTCCACTCTATCCTTGATGGCATCCATCTTTTGTGCCAATAATGAATCTCGGCCAAAGTCCCAAGCTTACGATTCATCTCGACAGTTATGTGAGTCTGTGAATTCAGAGCGCGGTGCAAACCATCTCTGAGCTCCGGGATCTGGCCAATATTCCTCGACAGCGCGTTAAATTTCTGGTAAGCCGGGTAGCCTCCAAGGCCAATGAGCAGGAAACCCGACACCAACACCGCGAATATCCACACGTCTTCAGAATATTTAGTTTAAAATGACCTCACAAGTGAATGAGAAAAGCTTCTGTACTAAATGAAATATTCCCCATTGTTCATGTGCATCTTGTACATAAGTAACACACCGCTCTGAGGACACTCACTCTGCCACATAAATCCCATCATGAATGAGATTAATGTGATTTAGGAATAATTTACACGCCTGCGGTGACGGACCACAATTAGCTCATTCATGTTACCGCGACACTTACATCCTTCCTCTGCAGCTCATGATTTATCCTGCATGTTACACACACACACACACACACACACACACACACACACACACACACACACACACAAACAGTTTTACGGCAGAAGCACATATTATTAGCCAATGATGCTAGTCCGTTTCCCCTCTACTCGTTTATTGTTCCGTCGTTGATCCCTCCATCAGAGTTCCCTCCTCCACAGTAAAACTCAGCATTCCTTCTTCCTCACATACATCAGCAGAGCCATAACAGGTTTACAACAAGTGCTCCGGCATAAATCACCCACCTCCTCCTCCTCATCCTCCTCCCTTCACCTCATATGAACACGTGCGTTTACGCTGCGTGCTCACACACATGAACACGCTTGTTCGTTGAAGTCCATCAATTTCCGGCGTCTGACTCATACGATTTCTCCTCTGGAGGTGTAGAAAATGGGCCAAAAGGGAGAGGAGTATGATTTAGAAAAGACGGGATGAATAAGAGGGAGGAGGGGCGCTCCGACATAAACAGCCTCCACTGGAGGGCTGATGTATCTGACGTTGGTCCAGCAAGAAAAATCACAACGATCAACAAAACAAATCATAGACATACAATTATCATAGAAACAAAACAACAAAACATCAGAAAATTCAAATGAAAACCAATAAAAACCACTGAACACTAAGGATTTAAACGCAGTTTTAAATAAATGAGTAAAATTATAAAATTATCATTATTCAGTCTTCTAAATATCTTACAAAAATTCTACAGTTAAAGGACCTTGCACAGATGAGAAAGAGTAATAGGTACGTAGGAATAATAAGATGTTTTAAAGAGGACACACACACCTCCTCTCTTGCATCATCTGGTGAGATGGTGTGCATCTCTACAGCCTCGATAATCCCTCCAAACCTGAATAAAAACTATCCATTCAGTTCCTGTCAGACTGTGGTTTCAGGAAGCATACACTTCTACGGAAAGTCCCTTATTGTGACATCACAATAAGCAGGCATTGAAAACACACAGGCTTTGGAGGCAGCCCCATGAGAATGGCGTAAGAGCGAGGGTGGTTAGCATGTTCACAGTAGGCGAGAGCGAGGTGAACGGGGGGTTGACTGGATCTTCTATTTGACCTCCCTCAGTATGTGTCTGTTGAGGGCTTCCAGGGGAGCCCGTCACCTTTTTGGGGGGGCCGGGCTCCCGCTAGCCCCCTCATAACTCAAACCCTGACAAATGGAAGATCAGCGCCCCTTACCTGTCAGCACTTCCATCTCCATTCTGCTCTGGATGTGGAGGAGCAGCGGCTCTACTCTGAGCCCCTCGGATACCCAGCCTAGGAGGGGGAGGTGGGCGGGGCCAGCACCAGCTTATTTGAGTTAAAGTGACAGAGCCTTAAAACATGTTTTGTTGTGTATAAAAGTGCGACATGTTGCCTTTGATAGAGAAAAGACGAGGTGTTGTTAACTACCTGGAGTGTTGTAGAGGACCTCATGTGGGATTAAAACTAAACCAGCACAAACACAAGCACCAATAATACCCATAAGTCCTTGTGTGCATGACCTATGCTGATCTTACCCTTTATATTCCAAACATATCCCTTGGACATCGGCTTTGGTAATAAATTAATTAATCTCAACTTGCATTCTGTTTGTTCTGTTAGAAGCCAATATGTTCGCCGTGAAATAGTCCTGCAGCACTGTCCATCATTTAGACTTCTTCCTCAACATTTCCACCTGAGTTCGTAAGAAATGTTCCTCTAACCCTGCACAACCAGCAACGTTGGTCTATGCTGGTTCTTTCAGCACGAAGAGTAAACTACATTAAACAGATCTAAGCCTTGAATTACAAACATAGGCCTAGTCCACATGTAGCCGGGTTTTTTAAAAACGAATATCCGCCCCTCCAAAAACTTGCATCCACACCACCTCGTTTTAAAAACAAACTCTGTCCACACGTACCCGGATAAATACGTTGTTAAGGACATGCCAGACCTGTAGGCGGCAGTACTTCCCCCGTTCTTAACCTCGTCCTTCGTCTGTGGTCTTCCGCAAGGAGCAGTAATTCCGCTTGCAAACACAAACAAGCAGAAAGCGCTTGGACAATTGATAAAGAGAGCGCAGCTCTGAGGGCATCCATGCTGTCGGCTAGTGTAAACACAGGTCGCACACGTGATGTCAGCATTTTTTTATCGCGGAAAGTGACGTTGCGGACCTTAAAACTCCGGTTTTGTCCGTCCACACGCAGACACCCAAAACGGAGAAAACGCAGATCTTCACTTTGGCCGGAGTTTTTAAAAAACTCAGTTTTCGTGTGGATGACAGGCCAAAACGTAGAAAAATATCTACGTTTTGGCAGATCCCCGGCTACGTGTGGACAGGGCCTCAGACTCAGCTGAAGAAAACTTTTCAGTGACAGATAAGATGCTTCCTAGGGTTGCCATGTCCTAATTAAAAACATCAGCATCTAGTTTACTGATTTTTATGAACAGTTTTACAAAACTTCTTCTTGACTTTAGCTCTGTTTGGTTTGTTTAAGCCGCTGTAGTCATTGAGAGAGATCCGTCTTTAACTTAAAGGTGTGAGACAGCAAGGGCATGGCTTCTGTAGAGCACCAGCGACGTACACAAACATACGTTGGTAAACAAAATCTATCAAACTGAATCTGCCCTCAGAATGTTGATGATCCGCTTGTTTACACGTTTCATTTCAGGATAATTACGCAGAGTTGGAATTCATCCATTCACAAGACAAAACAGATAACAGACAGGATATCTACTTCGCTGTAAATTCATTTCAGTCAGAATTCTCCTTAAAATCGCTGCAGTGCTGCTGATGTTTGATGTCTCTGAAACGTGTCGTCAGACCGGCACAATGCGACACCGATGCATAGTCAGAGAGATCTGAGGAGGAATGAAAACCTAATTGGTCAAATTAGCTTCAAAAGTATACCGAGTTCTACTTGAACAGCACGTGGCACAGAGAAGGGACCACACCGTGCCAGTTGGCACACACCATGCTGAGCTCATTTGTTGGATGTTTCCACCCCAGCTGGATGGAGAAGACTGGGGTTTGGCGACGGAAAAACACTGACGTAGCTTTTGCTGCATAAAGGTGGTCCTTTTCATGAAATAAGATTTTTAAACTAAAAATGGGGAAAATCTTTATTTTTTTAGTCTGAACATTCAGGAACAAATAGAAGTCATCACAAAGTGTCTGACTTTTGTCTTTGCAGCAGCCTAAGTTGATTTCAGCTGCGTTACTTCTTAGAGCTGAAGTCACGCGTTGTACGTTTGAGAAGGAGAAAACAGGAAGTGCAACGAAAGGAGCAAGGGTAAAAATGGGGGAAATGCAGAGAAAACCGATTGCTCCTGAAAGCGTACTGAAGTCACAGAAAGGTGAGAAGATGAGACTTTGATAGAAAGGCCTTCATTCAAACCAAGTCAAAAGCACAGGGCGCTGCCAGGAAAGACAGAAAACGGTCTCTGATGCAGCGCCTCTCGAGATGAAAATCACGAGGCGCTTCACAAGATATATATATATAAAAAAAGACAAAACTGGGAGACAGAATCCCGGTCCCGGACACAACAAAGCTTTTACTGACTAGATAACCTGGCTGGAAATGCTCGGACGCTCACGGGCGCACAAAGAAAATCCAGTAAAAGGTGCAGGGTGATGGACTGGTAGCATTAGCAAAGTTGATGAGCTGAGTGGAAACAGGTGAATGGGTAGTTAGAGGAAAGGTCTGAGGATGGCTGGTGGGAAATGAACATGCATGAGGGGAGAAAGCATCAGCCGTTCACATCTGAGGCGAGAAGTGCACTAGCTATGACAAACGTTAGAGGAGCAGTGGTTGGAAAGAAGCTGCCTTATGGAAACTCCTGCCCCGAATAAGTTCACTGAACTCAAAATTTATGAGGAGACTGACTACCGAATAATTTTTAAGTTAATGTATCTAAAAACTACAAGTTCACCGTAACTTAAAAAATATGACCTGAATAAAATTAAAGCATTTAACTACCTCCAACCTATAACTTAGCACTTAAACAACTTACAAAGTTTAATTTCACTAAACTTGCATATTTTGTTTTACTTGAACTTTATTACATGTTTTTACTAACTTAAATATTATAACTTATATGAACTCTAAATGGACCTAGTAAACCCTAACCCAAATAAGTTGAATTTACTTAAAATGACTATGTGGCCAGCTGATGAAGGCACTAACTCATGACACACACACCCAAAGATGCTAACAACCAATGAACATGGATCACTTAGTCAAGTCAAGAGCATCTGGTGTGAAAAACCACAGTATTAATAACAATGGGACGGCAAAGCGGCACAAAGCACGGCACTTTGACCAACCTCCTCCCTTATGGGACCTACATGATAGAAAAAGTAACACCACGTTTTCAGCATTGAGTCAAATAATAACTGAGAACAATAATCCTCCACAATAAACATGCAGTAACACAACAAAATAGAGCTAAATAACTGAAAACATGACTACCCACAATGCACCGCGCCCAGCAGTTGTTTATTGTTCCTGAAATCCACCTAAATTGCCAGTTCATTGTTGTTTTTCCTATAAATCCACACAAATATTTAAAAAAAATATACAAGTCTGCTTATCAGAAACACTTTAGGGTTGACATAAAGATGAATGGAATAATGTAGAAACATAAAATAATAAATCAATATTTTACTAGTTAATATTACTGATTAAAGTTAACTTGTTCTTTACTGATTAATTTAAGTTCATAAAAAAGAAATAGTTCAGGTTAATTAAAACATTTGAGTTCTATGTACGTAAAACAAGGAAAAGGTTGAACTAAAGCCTGGTTTATGCTTCTCCGTCAGCTCCGCAAGGGACGGACACGCACGGATTGACAGAAGCGTTTTGCTCTCATACTTCTCCGTCTCCTGGGGAGTGTTGCAAAGCAATTGCCCGGCAGGACACCAGAGGGCGTAGCGCTGTTCTGTGGTATCCTGTCATGTATCGGTCCAAGATAGTGTGTTGATATTGTGTTTTTTGTGTATATAAGAGACTTTTAACACGGACGTATTTGTCTCTCATTCTCCCACTTCTTCATGCGCTCCCCACCTCTAAACCCACGTTTCCTGTCATTTCCGTCCACAAATAAAACGCTTGCTGCGCATCTTTTCACCCCTCCAGTTAAACGTTCATATTTTTAGAGTTTTTTCGCGAGGTATTCTTCAAGCTTCTCCGTGTCTGCCGCTAGTTTTCCTCGGCTCTCTTTGCAATGGCGGCGCTGTAAACAACAGCGGCATCCTGACCAATCACAAGCTTGCGTAATCCGTCTCGTTCGACGGATGTT
Source organism: Nothobranchius furzeri (assembly GCF_043380555.1). NCBI lineage: Eukaryota > Metazoa > Chordata > Actinopteri > Cyprinodontiformes > Nothobranchiidae > Nothobranchius > Nothobranchius furzeri. The sequence goes on from NC_091754.1 coordinate 62,861,794, forward strand.
TAAAAAAGTGGGCTTGACTCCGTACGTACTTGCGTGCCTGCCGGATCCCTACGCAAGGACGTTGCGTGTCTCCGCACTGATGCAGACGGAGACGCATAAACCAGGCTTTACTCAACACATTGGACTTATAAAAACTTTTTTATATTATGAGTTTCATCTACTCAATATATTTGATTATTTAGAACTTTTGAGTTTAGAGTCAAAAAGACTCGTCACTGGGGATGAGGATGGGTTTTGGGTTGGGTGTGACAAAAACGCTATCCTTTATTACTTTTTCATCTGGTATCAATGCAACTCTAAACAGTTTACTTAACTAGCACAGCTTTGATAGGAGTTTGTAATTCCGGCATGTTTTGAGGAGTGATCCGATGACTTGGAAGTGATTCTGAAGTCCATTTGCCACAAAGGTCACCTCTATCTCCCAAAACCCTTTTTCAAAATGTGTTCATGAAAAATGTTTAACAGTCCGCCGAACACCAGGACCATCTAAAAAAGTAGATCCTGCTGCAAACGTGTGAGTGTGTCTGCAGTTACACAGAGACGAAGACTCTTTAAGGATGGGGCAGAAATGAACCCACATCTCTTCAAGGAAGACACGGGTCAATAGCCGCGATCATCTTCAAGGAAGAGATGTGGGACCTTTGGATATTCTGCTGAAGGTGTAGGGATTGGACAGCTGATGACTCGGGATGAATCATCGCTCTAATTGTTTGAAGTCTATGGAAGAAAAATTGAGCCCCCCTGCCTCAGAACACAGTCGCAAATAAAGAACGGTACCTAAACATCCTCCCAGAGGAACTCCTCTAACCATCCAACCACAGTTTGGTAATGAACAATGTCTTCTGCAGCAGAACTAAATGGAACAAAACATCAACAAGTTGGATCCAGGCCCAGGACACACCCCAGACCTTAATCCCATTGAGAACCTGTGATAAATCCTTGAGGGGGCCGGACAAGTAAGACACCACACAATCTGACCATCTCCATTCGCTCATTTTCCAAGAACTGACTGCTCAGTCAGCACATCAAGGCAAACTGTGAAGGTGTTAAAAAAAGAAAGATCATCACTGTAAATATGGACTCCATGACTTTTGTAATTCTTAATAAAAGCAACTCATGAAATACTAGATATGTTTAAGTTTATCACAGAAATATCTGACAAAAGACATAAAACCACTGAAGCAGCAAACTGTGAAAACTAACGTTTGTCATTTTCTAGCTTCAGCTTTGGCTGTAAATGAGGATTAAACGCTGACCCTAACCAGCTGGTATGAATCTGTAACTGTGATCTACTGGGAGAACTTTGGAAGCAACACACCTTGACTTGTTTTAATTAAGGAGGGACACTGTAAAGGGACTACCCTACTTTTAGTCACATGGTTTAAACAACTGGGCTCTCCTCAGAGTGCTGTGTCGAAGCTGCCGGAGCTTCACTCTGGCAGTAACTGACTCTGCATGAAACACAGATGCTGATTCGAGTGACTTTTATAGACAGAGTATGTCATAAATGTCACGACTCATTGTGTGACGGAAAAGAACACCGCTGTCTGACTCTCCTTCTCCCAATTTCTTATTTCCTCCTCCTATTGCCTGCTGCCGAGTTTCTTATCTTCTTTAGTCTTCTTCCGCTGCATTGAAATATTAACTGTGCTTCATTAAGTCCAGAAAACACACATGAATCTGAAGTGACGCAAGCATACCTCGAAGGCCTGAGAGAGCTCCATGGTATTTCCCAGTTGAGGGTCTCTCCAAGAGTGGGCCAGCAGATTGCAGTGTGACTCAGTGCTTCTGGCTCTCCGCCTATTGATCTGAATTGGTGGATTTAGGTCAAGTCAATCCATTTAGGCTCAGTGTGTGACCGCCTGAGAGCTGTGGCACCACTCCCAGCGGACCAGTTAGGTGGTGCAGTAGGACAAGAGTCCAGCTAGGCAGAGCACACGGGTCAATAGCCGCGATCAATGCTGGGTTAAGGATGATCACAGCTAATGCTATACTGTCATCTGAATAGACTGTGGCAATATGATTTATCGTGCTCTGCAGAGACCTGCAGCAAAGCTGCTGCTGGAAAATGGGCAGGAAGAGAACATGGTGGTCCAGCCATGGAGTCTGATTAACCAGGACTGTCAAGTCACTTCAGTTGTTTTTCAATTGTTTTACCAACTTCTTATTGCCTCTGCATACAGAGCAGCAAAATCCCCGTGTGGGTTACGCACCCTGACATCCTGCCGCTTCAGATTGCTGATGCAGGCACTGAGAGCAAAGGGAGACAGAACGAGGACAGAATCTGGTGCGTCATAAAGAAAACGTATCTCCGCCATGACCTGGTGGCTGCTGCTTTACATGCTGCACACACACACACACACACACACACACACACACACACACACACACACACACACACACACACACAACCTATCCCAGTACTTTGTCAGCCCTTCACTGCGCAGCTGCAGCTATCGACATCAATAGAAAGGCAAAAAGTGTCTTTGAAGAAACTGATAAAAACACATTCTTAGAGGAACCTTTTGTCCTCAGAATCTACAAATCAACTAAACATACATCTAGAAGTTGAACACTGCTCCCAGCTAGTAGCATTTGTTGACCAAACTGTCTATCCGTACGTGCACGCTCCTCCCAGACTGAACAAAAAAGATTCAAGTTTATCGGAACTACCAAATACGTTAAAGTTGTGACGTGTCCTCTGTGCTGATGCTTTGAAGCGCGCGTCGGGTAGTGCAGGGAGAGTTTTAGTGAAGTGCGTGTCGAAGTCTGTTTTCATTACAAATGTGGAGAAGTTGGAGGCGGGGTGGACTGGGCCTATGTGGCATTCTGGCACTGTCCCGGTGGGCCGCTTAGCCAAGTGGGCTGCTTGCCCAGCTTGGGCCGACACTACTCCACAGTCGGTGATCTGCAGAACATTGGCTACACGGTAACCTGAAGCTAACAAAGTTTTTGAGTAGAGCGATGACGTAGGAGTTGTTTTACCGCGTTAGCATGTAGCTAATGTCTCTGATCTCCGCCTGTGGAGAATGAGCTGATCTGGAAGGCCAGGGCTCCCGGTCGCAGCGGTCTGGCCCTGCTTGTAATTAACAGTCCCGGTCCATGTTAGGTCTCACATTCGGCCTAGAGACGAGTCCGTGGGCGGCAACACCCCCCACCCACACCGCTCTCCCAATGGGGAGGGCCGGCGATTCGTAAAAATGCCAGGGCCTAATTTTGGTCCCAGTCCACTCGTGGTTGGAGGCCTCGCTGGCTGTCCGTACCGTGTGACCCATTCAAGAACTATCGTGCAGGTTCACACGGGACTTGAAATAAAAGGGGCAGCAAAACACCGCTGATCCCCCCATCATGTTTTGTTGTGGAGCCGTATTGCATACCAGACATTGTATTTAAGATCCATCCATTTTCTTCCGCTTATCTGAAGTCGTGTTGCAGGGCAGCAACCCAAGTCGAGAGACCCGGACTTCCCTTTCCTCAGCCGCTTGGGCCATCTCCTCAAGAGGGAATCCTAAAGCCCAGCTTTCATCAGTAAACTCAGTACAGCTGATGTTCATAAAGTTGGTCTGACTAGCAGTGTAACACCAGTTTCAGCTAGTCACAGACATGCTCATATGACAGCAGAGAATGACTCACAAAACAAATTATTATAATAAATGTGTGTTTACATTAGTTTTCATAGCACACGCCATTGAGCAGATCATACATGAGGTCTTTTGAAGCAGTAGCTCATGGGAATTTTAAGAGTTTCTAACTTGCTGAAGTGGTCAGTTGTACCACTAACACTACTAATGTCTAGAGGTGGGAAAAATGATCGATTCTAAGATGCATCGCGATTCAGCCGTGCATGATTCCGCATCGATGCAGCAACGTGACATAATGAGATTCTCTCCCTATGTCTATGTCGGGGGTCGGCAACCGCGGCTCTTCCATCCATCTGATGCGGCTCTCTGTGCTTGTAAAATAATGAATGGATATTTAAATAAAATGCTTTATATTTTATTGCATTAATTTTACATCTGTAAGCCAATTCTAAATGTAAAGATTGTCTGTGTAAACCTGAACAGGTCCAACCCGGTCTTACTGTGAGACCGGGTTGACGCGTCACGCTTGTGCGTAATCATATGCGTGTTCTGAGCTGACGAGGATGTGAGATTCTGGGATTCTCCTCAGATCCTGGATGTGTCGCCACATTGGAGACAGGAACAAGCGCTATTTAGCCAAAGTTTCATAATCAGGGAGCATTTTCTAAGCGACAAGTCTCGCTTCAGTCGGAGGAATCTGCATGCGCTCTGGTTCTGCGACGTGCTCCAAGCCCCTCTCCACATCTTCAGCTCACTGTGCGCCGTACGTACGCGCTGACAGCGAGCTGCGTGAGCTCAGTGTCCAGCTCAGATGGGAATCAAGTGATTTAGCTACATCTGCGATGTGCGAAACGAATAAAGTGTCAGTTCGTCTGCATGCGTCGGGGTCTTTCTGTTCTTTCTCCGTCAAAATAAATAGTCAAAAACGGGAACTATCCGGTCAACACAACACAAGCCCTGCTTTTAACTGTTCTGTTTTCTTGTGAAAATAGATCAAATTAAACTTGATTACCACCAGAGCCAGGCGCACTGCGCCGTTATCTCCGTCGCTGTAAATGAGGGAAAAACAAAATGATCGGATCCTTTTCTGACCTTCCCCACCTACAAAGTTTAATTACAACAATCAAACGTGACAGAGCCTGGATTTGTATTCTGAACAGTCTAAACATGTTTTAAAAAGAAACGTATGACGAAAGTGGCACCTGCTCAGTAAAACCACCAACAGGGTGAAAAATATCAAAATATTGTCGGCAGAGACGGGCTACAACTTCTGGATCCACTTTATATAAATCGTTTTATTGATTATCTTCTTATGAAAGATAACTTTGACGTACACGAGTGACCGACCGGTACCGGCTGCTGTCTGAGGGTGTTGCGAGTCCCACATGCCAAAGACAGTGGAAAGTACGGGGTCAAAAGCTGAAACACACTGGACTGGCTTGTGCGAGCAAAATCAGCCAGTCGACAGGAGCTGGGCTGCAGGTCAAAAAAACTGTGGTCAGAAACAAGGGTCACACAAGGGTCACAGGGACAAGAGGACAGAACTGGGCGAAGGGTCAGGAGACTGACCCCACCTCTTTGCCCCACCCCTGGCTTGGAAAGATGGGATTGGAGGAGAACAGAGTGAAGACAAGCCCATCAGATCCAGAAGTCCTCTCGGGAACATTGGAGAGAAACTGAAGAATGCTGCAAAAGATGATGTAATGACCTGTGTTAAGAAGAATGCTGCATGTAGTGAAAATGACACCAAATGTTTTGTGTTGAGCTACAAAGTGTGTATCTGGTAAATGACCCCTTGACCTTAAGCTGGTCCAGGAAGGGTATATAAGAACAGCTCTGAACAGCAGAGAGGGATTGGGAGAGCGGACAGCAGCTGGGGCAGAGGACAAGAAGAGACAGAGCAGATTTGGAGGGGTCATCCCCCGTCCAAGCCTGGATGGGGGATGACAGAAGAGACTCTTAGGAGAGAAAGAGAGAGAGGGAGAGTTTTGGGGAGATTCTGAGAAGACAAGAGCTGGTGTAAACTAACTCTTATTTAATCATTTTGAACTAATTCCTCCGTGGGGGATAGCAGTTGTTTTTTCATCTACCCATTTTTGTATTTTGATTTTGTAATAAACCTTTTTTGAAAAAGAAACATAATCCTGATTCTTTCAGGTTTTCTCTAAAGCTTCACGAGTGGGGGGCTCTGATCATTAATTGCACAGAGGTAAGCACATTAATTATGGGTTCTGGAATTATCAGGACTTACTTTACGGTTTGTGACAGATTAATATAAAGAAACCTTAAGATAACGGGATTGCTTAAAAAGAAGTGAGCTACTACAGAAGGAAAGGTCTTACATATTATTTCACCTTTAAAATAAAAGATATGATTCTAACTTAGGACGCCCAAACCAGGATCTAATACTATAATACTCACCGACATCCCCATCGAACCCTGATGGATGCACCGTCTCATAAGTTCTAACGGAACTAGGTTTTAAAGGAACCGGTAAATGGGACGGGCACGTGACAAGGGTAGGCCCCGCCCACAACGTCGCGGCTGCTGCGGTGTTTTCCTTACTGTAGGAAATGGGTAATAATGGCTCTTTGATGGGGACAGGTTGCCGACCCCTGGTTTATGTCTATGCGAGGACAATAAAGTTTTGAGGTTTTACAATTACTTCTGGGGGCAGAGTTGCAATGACATGCGCACTGCATTGTCCTAGCGCCAATGTAAAACAGAAAAGGCGGACAGGGATACAGGGCCAACATTACCAGTAATCAAAGATGTACCCGTTACATTTAAATCGGATGTCTGGGCTAATTTCCGTTTTGGGATCCTGGATGTGAAAGAATCACTTAACACAGTATTTGTTTACTATTTTTAAGTTCAGTAATATTCTATCTTAAAGCTGCTCTATCGAAAACATTATTTCTTATATTATTTAAGTAATTATAGGCAGCACACTTTAAACATTATTGCTCACTATAGTGAATAGATGAATGTTCTGTTTTTCAGGGATTTCGAAATCAAAAAGAAATTGAAAACTATTCTACTGCTTTTATTAAGTAATGAAAATTTTTGTGTGAAGAATCGTGATGCATTTCAGACTCAAATCGAATCGTTAGGCAGATAATCGGAATCGGATCGAATCGTGAGGCAGGTAGAGATGCACACCACTACTAATGTCAGTAACCAGGAACAAGTGGATGATTTAGTTTCTACTACTTTTTATCCTCTGCATACTTGTGTTTGTGTCGAGTTGAGTCACTTTTATTGCATCATTAGAACAAATTTCCCAGGTCTGACGGTTTATCTCACTGGAAGACAGGGTTGATCAATCTTTTGATGAATCTTTCACAACAGTGACTTTCTCACGAACATGAACAAATCCGTAACCTGTACAAATGTCAGTAAACCTTCTGAGTTGTTTGAAAGTTTTAAACAGCAGCTGTGGACACATCAATGGTATTAGTATCAGCTTTGGAATGACGCTGAAATATGAGGAGTGGTACGATTGAGAAGCTCTGTATGCATGTTAACAATCACAGCAAGAAAAGTGGAGCTTTTCCAACATCAGTCACATGAAAGAACTGAATAGTCTGTCTGGAATTACAAAAATTGGTCGTCATCACAGGAATGTGATCTAAACACAATGTCTTCACATCTTGTAGCTCTTTGAACTGCCCGTCCCTGAGAGGCTGTAAAACTGCAGCATCATTCAGTCCAATACAAGTCGTCCCCGCTGTTCTTTCCTTTGAAACCTTACTTACTCCCAGGTAACTTTATCACCTGCTTTTTACCATTTTCTGTTCTTTGGGGGCTTTTTAGTGCATGCCCTTAGGCCCACTTCATCTGGTGGTTAGTAACAGTTTCTGATATTGTCATGTTCTGTGTCCCCTTGTGTTCTCCATCCCTCTTTAGGTTCCCTTCAAGCTTGGTTGATGCTTGACGTGTCCGCGAGGTTCGCGCGGCAAAATTGCGTCATTTTAACAACCACACCCCTCCACCGCGCCTCCGCACGGCCCAAAATTTCCGCACCGCGCACCTAGGAAATTTACTAACCACGCGGACGGTCGGACGTGGAAAAACATGGCGGACTGGCAAGAACTAGTATGGCAGAGGTTGGTAAATACAGACATTTGTATGATTCAGCTCTCAGAGATCACCGCGATCAACATGTTGTTAATAATTCTTGGAGAGAAATAGCTCGCACTGTCGGAAAAGAAGAGGACGCTGTTAAAAATGCTGGAATGCCATGTTGTAAACAGTAGTTTCTACTTCTACTATGGTGTAGTGTTGGGTGCATGCCGTAGAGCTCCATGCTGCCCCCTACAGTTTGGGAGAATATTGGCTCACCGCAGAGACGAGCCGCATGAACCATAAACGCTGCGAGTTGTGAAGCGCGTTCCATCCGCGAGCCGCATCACCAAGCGGAAAGTAAATGTGTCATGCATAGGGATGGGTACCTTTGACATTTGAATCGATCCGGTACTAATTCCCGGTACCTAGGAATCAATACCGGTACTTAACGGTACCAATTTTCGATACTTTTGAGTGTTTATTATTTTAATTCTCTTTTATAATTAAATATATATTTTTCTCAATATATAACCATATTTGATAAATATCACGATAAATAACATTCAACTGTTTGTATTTTAACATCGTCCTTGTAGTTTTATAAGCTGATAATTCAACTGAAGCAAACATCTTTACTGTGAATTAAATTTACTGTGTATCTTCATTCCTTTTGCCGTCTTTTTCATTTGATTTGTTCTACTGGGAAGTTAGAATTTCCGAGGAGAAAACGAACGCACCATTAGCTGATAACAATGGTGGCAATGGAAGCTAACATATCAAGCTAACGTTATCTTAAACAGTTTATTTAGCTGCTGGAGCAGATTAAAACGATGATGCCTCACACTTAGATCGCTGTCGCTGGTTTCTTCTTCACCCAATCACCCGTCGCATTTACGTAGTAAAGTGAAGCCAAACTTTAGAGCGCGTTAATGTTCTTCTAGGTGGAAATTCGGAGTTCCGAGGAGAAAGCGAACGCACCATTAGCGAAAAGGAAGCTAACATATCAAGCTAACGTTATCTTAAACATTTCATTTACCTACCGGAGCAGATTAAGATGAGGATGTCTCACTTCGATCGTTGTCGCTGGTTTCATCATCACCCAGTTACCCATCACATTTAGTGAAGTGGACCCAAGCTTTAGCGTGCGTTCTTTCTACCATGCTGCTCTGTTTACAACTGGCTCGCAGCGAGCGACGACATAACGCTCTTGCGCATGCGCAGCTGTCCAGGCAAGTTCTCGTTGTGATGGACGGGTACCGAAACGAGGCACCGTTTCAAATGACGTGAATCGGTGCTCAGTCGGTACTATGGAATTCGGTCGGTACCTTAAAAAGTACCGAATTCGGTACCCATCCCTAGTCAAGCATAAACCAAGCTTTACGTGTCTCCTTGTGTTCCTCATGTGTCTCCTTGTCTGCGTCCCCCCTCAGGTACCTCCTTATGGTCCCCAGTCCCCTCCAGGTTTTCCCCTTAGGTTCCATTCTAGTCACTCCCCGTAGTTTTCTATAGGTTCAGGTTTTCATTAGTCTCCTTTAGTGTGTTTTCCTTCTCCACTTGTTTATTTCTCCCTCACTCCTCAGGTCTTTAGTTATTTATATTTTGGTTCTCCTGTGCCCTGAGTCTCTTAGGTTTATTTATGTAGTCTCACGGGTTATGGCTTATTCCCCTCCTCTGCTTTGTTTTCCCTTCCCGTTTGGTTTATTGATTTCATCAGGCTCTCCTCTGGTTCTCCCTCCCCACGCACCTGCTGCTCGTCTCCTAATCACCCAGCCCCGTGTATAAAACCCTGTCTTGTCTCTCAGTGTGTGTCGGTCCATTGTCGTTGTCAGTGTTGTTCTGTTCCTCCTCGTGAAACTCGAGGTTTTTGTTTTTGTCAGTCGGGTTACTGACTTCAGGCCTGGCTTCCTGCCCTTCTTGGATTTTTGGATTTTTTGACATTGATTCCTAATAAAAGGATTTTACGTTTTACTACGCTCCCGCCTTGTGTCATTCTGGGTTTCTGCCTCTTGGGTCCTGACCTCCTCCTGGCTCAAACGTGGCCGATATCTTTCCTTTGGTGCTTAAATAATATTGCAGCGTATGCTGATTTAGAGCACCTGTCATTACATTTTTTAACGTGGTTCACATTCAGGATTAAGGTCCCAAAACACCCCGTTCGCTCCACTAGGTGTAGTCTGTGCACCAACGCCTTGCTCACCATTGAGCCAAACAAACCCCCCACACTAGCTAATACATGCTAGCATGCCAAAGCTAATGCACACATGCATCAATATAGAAAATCAATGGTGAAGGCAGATCCTTTTGAAAGAATTGGGACTGCCTACTTCGCTGTTCAAAAGGCAAGTGTGACTCGTGTCCCACACTAAAGTTTGCATCGTCATTCCAGTAGAAATCTGAGCCACGAACACAAAGTTATCAGACTCAGAAAGGCAGGCACAGCTGCAGGGAAGTTTCTTTCTAACAAACTGAATCCCAAAGCAACAAAGCCATAGACTTGAGTTTTATAATGCAAGTTGTACTGAAGCAGGGGACATACTCAGATGAGGAAAAACATTCGTGGAACAGCATCAATCATATTCTAGAGGTTTATGAAGTTGTCTACCCTGCTGAGCGACAAACCCAAAGTCATGTCTCACAGATGCAGCAAAAATATTACGACCCAAATGCAGTAAAACGACTGCAAATGCACATTTTGCACATCCATCTGATCCTTTACAGTCAATGCAAAGAGGCATCTGTGGCTCCGTCTGCTCTGCTAACAGAGCAGCATTTCTCTGTGCTGTTGCAGTTCACTCACATGTAAATCACATTTAAAGGTGTGTATTGTTTGCAGCACACATTCAACAAGAGATATTTAACAGGTACTTAAAGCTGGTGATAGCAGTACCTCCGGAAAAGAAACTGAGGTTGGAGAGCAATCTAGTGCATGACATAAAAACAGGTCAGGCGTGTCAGGAAAAGTTTTAGCCATCTTTTCCAGATATCGTTGCATTCGCAAATACTTAAAAAATATGTTGACGTCCAGTTGTTATTCTACACTCAGTAACAACGAAGTGTTGATTATGTACAGCAGATAAAGTGTCACAAGTACAAGGTAACATATAGAAGTCACTAGTTACGTTATGGACTGTATTTCCTCGCTGATGAGCCCTTGTTGTACGACACACCATGCTGACAGATCCGCTCAGCTAGCTCTGTGTCTTATGAATGAGGCATGGGGCGTGGCGACACAGCATCCGTTCCTTACAAGCTTGAGCTAGCTCGTAATGTTGCTGCAACACCTGACTTGTGAATGCATGAAAATCCATCAGAGAGGTGTCACGATCACGTGTGGAATAACTGCTGAGCTCCAGCTGGCGACTGTATTAAAGATCAAAGAAACACAACAATAGGTTTCACTTTTGCTAATCAGCTGTGATGATGAACTGGAGCGACCCAGATGCAGAAGCGCGATGAAGCGCCGTGGAACGACGAGCGCTTCTAATCGGCGCCCTTGCTAGCCTACGCTCGCGGTCACATCAGCTGCGAAGCGCCACGAAGGCTCGCGCCGCGCAGCGATCGTTTCAGCGTCAGCTGTATTTTTTTGTGAGCCGCATCGATTCTGGCAGGAAGTCAAACCAATGCAGAGGAGGCGGGCCGGTATATTTAACAAAATAAAATAAAGGTTTCTAAATAAAACACTGGGATTAAATGTGATCATTTTTGTGTATCTAAACAGACTAGTGAGATGAAAATGAACAAACACACACACACACACACACACACACACACACACACAAACACACACACACACACACAGCAAGGGCACGGGGGTGCATGGCGTGGTTTGGAAACAGTAGGCGTGAGCGGAAGTGCTCATTGAAAATTCTCGGCTGACGTGAACGATCCACTTGGCGGCGCTTGGCAGCGGGCGTGTTCCGGGCGTAAGGCTCCGAGACGCCGCCTCAGCTTTGCAGCAAACTGGTGGCATTGTTTTACAAGAGAGCCAGCATGCAGCACACTGTACCAATCGCTGTTAAAGAGCTGGTTTTGAAATCTGTTAAGCATAAATAAGAGAATAGAGTGTTTTTGGAAAGTAAAAGCCACTTTTCTGTTTCCAGTGTTTTAGAAGAAACCTTGTTTTTCACTCTTTAAATCCAGAAGCTGTTTCGTGTTTTTCTGTAATGTCTGTGTCACAGATCTTCAGGTTGGGCAACAAAAAACCTGATGCTGAAGCTGCTCAGACCTTACTCTTACCTACTGAACTTCATAGCCATCTTTGCATGAATAGTTACAGGAACGAGTCGCAGTTTTTCTGAAAATGCCGAGCTGAAAAGAAACGGATAGAAGAGCAAATGCTGCACACAGACGTAGCTCATCATAGGTGGATTTGGGACTATGTTGCTAAGCCAATGGCTGTAGCCGCCAGCGCAGATACAGGTAATGCCCAGGTGTCCTGTCTCTGATTACTAGGGCTGGGGGTAAACGATTATTTTTAAAACGATTATTCTGACGATTATTTTATCGACTATTCTAATGACTATTTAGATGATTAATCTAATGATTATTTTTCTATTGCACAATTTATAAAAACCAGAACATCTCAAATAAATTCCACAAAAAATTGATAAATTCTTACTGTAAGAGAATAAACACTACAGGCCTTCCATTTTGTATAACACTGCTTTTATTGTGTTGGTTGGTTATGTTCTGGTGACGTGTAGAACTTGGGAGTGCAGGCTGCTGCCTGAGAGGTGGTTGGAGACGGAGTGTCTCCATGCTGCTTTGTTTTGGTCACTTATGAGCGTGAGGCGAGTGGTCTTACGACTCTTCCTGGGGAGTTTGGCTCGTGTGCAAAAAGGAAGGGGCAATAACGGGATTTAAAAGTTAAAATGATGATGATCAGGTTTATTTACAACTACAAAAAAAACATAAACCTTTCCATCCACAGGTTGGGAATAATAAAACTAATTCTGTCTGTGGGGAATTAAAACAAAAGTACAAATAAGTAGGGATGTCCCACTGGGCAAAGATTACTGGGTTCTGGACCAAAATAAGGATCTCCAAAGGTCCAAACTCTAAACTGGGCGGTTAAACCAAACTCAAGGTGATATTTTACACTAAACCGAAAACCCACAACACTCTAAATGTAATAAAAGGGAGATCTGCACCACAAAAAAGATGAACTCTAAACCAAAACGTAACAACTTATCCCAACGCAAGAAGCTGTTAGCGAAGATGCTAACAGTAGCTTTACCAACGTTAAGTTCAAGTTACCAAGTTTAAATAAACCAAAAACACCCAGCAGCAAACAGACCAGCATGGAGGAGAGACTGCTACCACCAAAACAGCTCTCCTGATGTCTGAAAGAAGCTCCTTAATGAAGGGAGAAACGCTCCCGGTGATTTTCTACATCTGCGACAGAGACGAAGCAGCGCATCTGACCCCGGAAGTGGTTGTCCATTGCCGGGAGAAGAAGGCGGGCAAAACACGAAAGGAACCTAGTAGCGGACGGACATTGTTCCGGGTCTTCGGTATTTGGTGGAGATGTTAGTGAAGGCGGAGAAGAGAGCGAACTAGAGGAAAAATAGGCAGATTCCTCCTCTATTTACAAACTCCTGGGGATGCAAAAAGTGGGCGCGGTGCGTCGACTTCCGGATCTGACGTCAACAAATTTTTAGAATCGAGCCGTCGACGTCATCGAGGCTTCGCTACAGCCCTACTGATTACATTAAGAAGCTCCCCATCAGGAGGCTCTGTGTGACACTAACCGTCACAGGGAAAGGTGAACATCATCCAGGATCGAGGCTTGAATCTTCACCAATCCAAGCACCCGTTTGAAGAGGGCAGGCATCAATATGACAGGCTGTCATGTTGTCTAAGGCTTGGAAGACTGCTGCAAACATCTTTTTTTGTGAAGTAATCATCAAATTCATGACTCAGAAGGGGAAGCCCCCTTGTCAAGTCTGAGATGTGACTGGGCTTCTCCGTGAGCCTTTCAGCACCCTGAATATAAAACAGCAGCAACACAAACCGCTGATCCTGGACCTGCATCTCAGTGTAAAACCGTTTTAAACTAATCTGCTGCAGAGCGAGGAACAAATGCATTCCCCACCCTGTCTGCCACAGACACAGCACTACCATTTCTCTCCAAAACAACAACGCGCAGAAAAGTAAAAACACATTCAGCAGAGGCGTTGTTATCTCTGACACTCTAAAATTCCAGTTTCAGCTTTTTGCAAATGTATTTCCAGTAGCTGTGGACAGAGCTCCAGAGCACTCCCAGCATTAAATAGTTCCAGTTGGAACTCAGCTGGAAGACTGAAGCCTACTTATGTTGGGATGGGTGAGTTTGCACTATCCCAGTCTGTCCGTTACTGAAATGACGGGTTTTAGGAACTTATTTTTTAAAGAATTCAACCGTTTACTTGAGCCCTTCCGATCAAGTTTCCGAGCTGCTCACAGCACTGAAGCAGCTTTGCTAAGGACCCTGAATGATGTATTTCTAGCTGAATTGGGTGATGCGATGGCGTTACTGCTTCTGGATCTGATGGCAGCTTTTATACTGTTGACCGATCATCAGTTGGACCAACTGGAGCGTTGGATTGATTGGGCTGACTGCGCCGGCATTGTACTGGATGAGGTCACATTTCTCAAACAGATCCTTCTGTTACAATGGATTCATGGTCATTGAGAGATGCTCCCCTTAAGTGGGGTGTTCCTCAGGGTTCTGTACTGGGCCCTTTGCTGTTTTCCATCTATCTGATCCCATAGAAATCCTATTTCGCAGACATAATGTACGATTCCACTTCTATGTGAACATTTGTCAGATCTACTTTCCTCTGACTTGTGAACAGCTGGATATTGTCCAGCTAATAAAAGTCCCATTAGTCATCATCATACACTGTTGAAATTACGTCTCCACATTTGTCCCATACCCATGGGGAGTGGTGAGTTGCAGTTGTGGCTGTGCTTGGGAACTATTCAGTGGTTTAATCCTCAAGTCCATTGTAAATCCTGTTTATTTCAGTTTTCTGGTTGCAATACTTGTTTTGGTCATAGAGTGGCGCTAATCCCATGTTTAGAGGTAGAAAATTCCAGGAAGTGAAAAAAAGCCTCACTAGTGCGGCACGGTTTTGCCTGAGGAAGATGAAGGAAGACAAATTGAGCTGAGCCTGGTTGGGAAGAGACGATGCGTTAAGCCACCTGAACAAATATCCGAGTGTCTCGGTAAGAAACGCTTCTTTCATGGACTGTTTAGAGTTACGGGTGATGATTATAATGTTTTTGTCTTTCTGTTTTGCCTTCTTCTAGAAGTGCCGCTGCCGTTTTGTGACCCGTTTATACCGCATTGTGTGCCGGGTTTTCATGCCGTTCGGTGCAGCGCTAGTGCTGCGTTAGCTTTCTGTGCATGGAGCACATGGCTCCGATTTTATTTTAAATACGCACAAGAACGTGCTTTGCCATTTTTTTGAAGTTGAACTCTGTGACGAAGAAGTCAAAACCAGTGTCATTTTGATTTTTTACATGCATTTCCAACTGTTTGAAAAGGAGGAAAACTACTTTTTTGAGAATAAAGAACATTTTTTAAGTATTCTGTGGTTCATTGAAACCCGGCTTCATATGTATATAAAAATGTTTGATTTCAAGTTGAGAGGAATATTTAGAATTGATGTTGGTGAGAAATATTAGTGAAAAAGGACACGTTGGTGAACTGGAAACAGGATTTGATAGTAAACAGGTAAAAATGTCACACACTGGGCCTTTAAGAAAACTTTGGCACGGTGAGACCCATCACCAACCAGGTGCTGCAGGTTTTAAAATATTAATTTCCTCTGACCGTTCATCGTCTGCAGCTAAAAGGTGAACAGTCAGCAATAATGTCTTTGCCTGTGGGTGTTAGAAAAGATCTGATGAACCACTGGTCACATGTCACCGAAACTCCTAAAATGTCCGTCTTCAACTGACTCATCTTTAAAGTCAAACGAAGAGAAAGTGGTTGCCACATCCACCTTATCTTATCAGATCCACCGGTTTTACTGACGTTGGCTTATAGTTTAGTACTTTTTTTTTTTATCTCAAACCATCGAAAACATGAAATTGCATATGCACTCCCCCATATTCCTGGTGCATACAATTTTTTTTATTAAATGAGGAATACGATAAACATATGCTGTTGAATGAAACAATACAAAACATACAATAACATAAAACCATTTGAGAGGATCTGGAAGAAGCAAAAGCTTATCTAGTCCAGCCCCAATTCAGTTAATAAATCACATTTGCTCACATTAGCAAATTTGAAAGAAAAAATAAAACTTTTCTTCATGCAGGTCGTTCTATCTTCACCTTGCTACATAAAAAGACAGTTACAAAACAATTGTTCACATGAATCTACAGAAAAAGAAAACAAAACCAATAAACAACAAAAACAAAATATTCCATTTGAAGCCAATTACCATTTTTATCACTTGATGTTTATGTATGAGTCAATTATAAGTTGTTTATACAACATTTTAAATGATCTAATGTTTTTACATAATTTTAAAGTCACATCCATTCTGTTCCACAGTTTGATACCACACACAGATACACACATACTTTTCATAGTTGTTCGGTATAATGGAAAAATGAAGTTTTTAACGCCTCTCAATTCATAACCCTCTTCATGAGTTTTAAACATCCTTTGCAAATTACACGGCAGTACACCCATCATGGCCCTATACGGTACTAGGGCAGTTTTAAATTGAATTAAGTCAAAAAATTTGAGTAATCTGGAATTATAGAATAATGGAGTTGTATGATCTCTATATCCAGAATTTGTAATTATCCTTACCACTCTTTTTTGGAGAACACAAATCTTTAATAAATTAGATTTATAAGTATTGTCCCATACTTCGACACAATATGATAAGTATGGTAGAGTCATAGTACAGTACTGTAGCAGCAAAGAATCAGCGCAGACCTTTAAGCATGAACTAACCGTCTAAGACGTTTGTTTATAAATGAATGATCTCGTGAACCACTAGCCTGATCGTAATGAAACAACAGCATGTAGGCCTACAAGCACCACTGAGAGATGTCTGGCCTCCCCGCCAGCTAAATGCAGCGGTGCTCATAGCTAAGGGCCATTCGTTTCAACGTCTCCGAGCATCAACAGATCACAGAAACAACATGCATCGGAATGATCCGCCACAACCCGACCCATCTCTGGGAGGAAATCAGAGCCCAGGGGAGGAGAAAAACACTCCTTACAGAAAAACCTCAACTAGCTACGACGTTCGAACCAACATAAAAAAAAGACGGCACCACATAAATACAGAAGCAACTCTGGCAGCTGTTATCTCGGGTCTTCTCTCTGGCCGGATACTGATGAGCCTATATAAAACAACAACTATACCGTACTAACGGCTCATAGAATCCCATCTTTGGCCTAATCTCTGCGTCTAACAGAGGCGCGTCCGACAGAGCCTATTGATAGTAGCTGCTGCTGATTGTTTCTGTCAGCGCTCTGATAACAGATTAGGTTATACCTGCACCTGAAGTCGTTTAGACCCAATCCCACTGGAGCCTTGCTTCCCTGTTGCAGTCACGATGTTTGACTCAGATTAAAGGAAGGACGCCCTGTACGACTAAAGTAAAAAGGCAGATTTATTAGGATGAAAGACTTCCAACAGCATAGCAGGAAAAATGAATGATTTATGCTTTTAGACGACAGGGAACCAGTTCACAGCCCTTTAACAGATTATACCGAGTTCGTCCTCTTTTTTCTTTAGTTTCTAGACTTGCTCTCCAGTGACCATTCACAGTCCTCATGACGATGCTTACTGGGTTTATTTTTGCTCCTTTCTTTGACTGGCTTGCTTTTCCTGCTTGGTTAGAGACACTCAAGAGGCACAGAGGGCTGTGTAGGAGTCACAAGGTGAGCTGTACAGCCTCCGAACTGCAGAACTGCCAAACAGTGAGGCGGACAGGAAATGTCTAATTCGGGTTTGAGGTCTACAGGTGTGATCATGACATGAATGTAAGTTCAATTATTCACCAGAGAAGCAGCAATGGCACCCCCACGGGGTGGCCAGGGGTGGCCATGGCCACCCCTAGAAAATTGCTGGCCCCTCCAGCAAAAGCCAGAGTTAATAAATCATATTAATGTTCACTCAAACCATAAATAGATCTTATTTATTCAAGACATAATTGTAAACAAAATAAAAATAATATAATTAATGAGTAAAGAAATAATGAGAATAAAAAAATACACGTTTCTGCTGCTCACCATTTAAAAAAAGTTTTTATCTCCATAGTTTTTTGTGAGCTCAGCAACCGGCGAATTAAACAAAAAACATTCATTTTAAAACAACATTTTCAATAACTCAAATGTACTTTTGTGTAATGTTTATGTTTGTGAAATTTCAGTTAAATGTTTTGGATACAAACAGTTTTTATAATAAAACCAAAGAAAGGAGCGATGCCGGACATCAGCACCGGCTAAACTCTCCCAGAGTTACCACAAGGACCAGTTTGGTGTGCCACCCCAAAAATGTCTTCGCCCTGTCTGGCCACCCCATCTAAATTTTCTGGAGACGCCCCTGAGAAGAAGTAATTGGTCTGCCATAAGAATGTCATGAAACTGAAAAGTGAACTAAAGATTGAATAGGAAAGAAAATCAATTGAAATGTACAAAAATAACTTAGTGGGATAAAAAGTCTTCCCCTTTGCCGAATTATAAACCAACTGTGAACATCTACATTATTCGTAAAGCTGTACAGTTCCTCCAGCTGCACCCAGGCTGATGATCTAAGACCTAACTTCAGTAGAACCTCTCTGACAACGTGAGCTTGGCTCATTCTGAAGATATTCAAGCAACCCAAAACAGCACTTCGAGCGCTGCAGGTGCCTTTTAGCCTCCATTTGAGCCTCCATCCATGAAGACTTTCCCAAAAATAGATTTGAGTAAATATTGATTGAACTGATGACACCAATACAGACCAATCTGGAAGGAGCGTGTCCCATTTCATCTGGAGTAAAGCTGACATTAAAACCCACCAGCAGCCATGGAGGTGGTAGTGTCATGGTCTGGAGCTTGTCTGGGAATTCTGCTCTCTAACAGAACATCCTGAAGAAGAAGGTTTGACCTTAAACAATCTATCAGCCTTTATTTATACAGCACCTTGGTGGCATGAGCATGCCACCAAGGTGCTGTACAACAGAAGAATAAAACAATAAAACATACAGCGCCACTGACATCATTAAAACCACAAATAAGAATTACAAAATATGAAACATTAACAACTGCTAACACACAGAATTAAAAGCCAGATCGTAAAAGTAGGTTTTCAGCCTCATTTTAAAAACCGCTACCGATGGAGAGTCCCTAATGGTTAAGGGCAGGGCGCTCCACAGCTTCGGACCCGCAACAGAGAACGCCCTGTCCCCTCTCAACTTCAACCTGGCCTTAGGAGCTACAAGCAGCAGCTGGTTCTCAGAGCGGAGTGACCGGGCCGGAGCATACGGCTGCAAACCATTCAGCGCCTTAAACACCATTAAAATAAGTTTATAACGAATTTTAAATCCAACAGGTAACCAGTGGAGAGCAGCCAGCATTGGTGTCACGTGTTCATGCTTCCTTTTGTTGTCCAAGAATCTTGCTGCAGCATTCTGGACAAGCTGCAGCCGGGTTACAGCACCCTTACTTACACCAAATAAAACAGAATTACAACAGTCGAGTCGTGAGGTAATAAAAGCAAGTTTTATCAGAAGGAACCTGTCACACCAAACTGCTAAACTGTACATGCATGCACTGATCTTTCCCCACTTATCATATTGCATTACATCATGGTCACAGGCTTCATCCACCACTCTAAAACCTATAGTCTTAATACACAAGCAAGCAATAAAAATTATGGACCAGAAACCATTGAAATGGCATCATTGTCGCATTTTAAGGAAACATAATCTTCTCACTTTTGAAAATTTTATTAATTTTAGCACTCTAAGATTCTTTTTCAATTGTCTAAATGATCAATTGTCTAAACTGTTCTCTATTGTGGCCGTCAGACGTCAGAGCTCTCATAGAACGATCACTCGAGCCTCCACCTGCGGCGACTGTCTCGTCCCGCGGTGCAAGACCTCTTCTGGTCAGTCTGCTCTTTCTGTAAAGGGGGCCAAACTGTGGAACTCTCTACCTGCTGACCTAAAACTAGAAACGGACAGTAAAGTTTTTAACAAAGAACTCAAAAAATGGTTAAAGTCTAGACAACAATGTCTTCATGAATAGTTTTAAAGTCTTACATTGCTGCTCAAATTGCCGTGTTTTATTCTTTTTATTCTTTTTTCTTGAAAATTGTTTGCAATTTTAATCTGTTTTCTGTTTGATTTATTGTTGATCTTGTATTTTGTATTTTATTTAAATGTACTCTACTTTTTAGAAAGGTTCTATGGACAAGTGTTGCAAATTAGCACGTGTGCTAACACACTAAACAATGCATCTGGTTCGTCCAATGTAACTGCTGTGTCCATGTCAAATAAACATCACTACTACTACAGTCTCAAGGTCACGTCTAGATAAAAACGGCTTTACTTTAGCCAAACGTCTTAAATGATAACATGAAGAGGATACTACAGTACCCACATGAGCATCCACGCAGAATGCACTGTCCACCTTCACGCCAAGGCTGACTGCTGAAGCATCCAAACAGGAGTTCAGTTCACCGCAGCCTACGTTTGAAAAATCAACATGTCCGCTCGGACCAAACAGCTGTGCCTCTGTTTTTCCCATTGAGACACAAAAAGTTTTCTGCCAACCATATCTTCATTTCTGCCAGACAATCCCAAAAAAATTTTTATCGAGTGATCACCGGCGCCATCTAGAGGTGAGTACAATTGGCAGTCGTCGGCATAGAGATGGAATCCAATTCCAAACTTTCGTAAAATGTCACCCAATGGGAAACAGCAAGGGTCCCAGTATTGAACCCTGCGGTATCCCCCATGGCAGATGTGAGAATCCCGATGAGAAGCCACCCATCCTCACACAAACCATCCTGCCATGTAAATATGATCTAAACCCAGGGTCACTTCTGTTGGCTCAAAGGAAACCGAGTCCACCAGTCCCACGGGATCACCCCACCAGGACCATTTTGATGGTCGGGTGTCACCAACATGAAAACATGGATCCACCCTGCCTTGTAACAGTACTTCAGACTGCTGGCCCACTGTTGGCCCTCAGAACCACCTGACCCTGGCTTAACACCACAGCCTACTTGAGTATTGTTGCTGACCACGCCCAGCCCTTCGTGACCACAGTGGACCATCTTCTGATGGCTGCTGCAGAAATTTTTCATATAATCTACAAAAACGTGTCGAGCCTGACACACTTACGATGGCGAGCAGCTACAGCGACAGGCTGCTAAACAACTTCGTAACGCAAATTTCAGTTTGAGCATTATTATTATTTAAATACGAAGCATATCTGCCGTTTGTGAACACCAGTGACACTTAACATTTAAAGGTGCAATATGTAAGAAGATAATGAGAATTTTACAGTGAGAAAATCCCAAAAGGGTCTCATGTTTCAGCCATGTTGGAAGCAAGGTTCTGCTGAAACATGTTTCGTGTCCAGCTGGCTGCTGGGATGTCAGTTTTTCTCCTTTCAAAACAAAGGAAGGAGCGACGTAACGACTGTTTACCGTCAGCGAGTGTGGGGGCGTCGAGTCTCCTGTGAGCTAATGCTGCAGCACCGACATTTTTAATTGGGCAAAAAGCTCCACAGTTGTTTAAAGTGGTTGCAGTAACCACGTTTTACCACATGATGTCATTTTTACATCATTCCTACATGATGCACCTTTAAGGAACACGCTTGTTTAACCCTACTCAACCATAAACGCTTCTTGCTACTGTAAACACGTAGCATTAGCGTTCATCTGAGGGGATCCTCTCTCTCTTTCTGCCAGGGGTGATTGGCAAAGAGCCAGGAAAGCACCCCAGAAAAAGGACGCTTCGGAAGCAATCGGCATGCACTTAAACCTTCGTTTGGACCACACACGGAGCACTTAACAACACGAAGACCGACCTGTGCGAACACTTTGCCCAGCTGACAGCCCTCCGGAGACGGAGCTGGGAGTAAAGTGCTGAGGGACAGCACACTAAGCCTCTGGTCACGAAGTTTACTTACGATTCTTTTGGAGCTGAAATGCGTCAAGGCTCCTCGGGAGCTTCCCCTCACAGACGGCGTTGAGCGGATCTCTAATGGAGCTTCTAATGAAACGAGAGGCAGCTTGGACCACTTTGTCTCCGTGTGAAGACTCACCTCTCAGTCTAATCGCCTCAAGTCTTATTGATTACCCGAGGCCTGCCACTGTTTCCATGACTTCCCATCATGCTGTGTAATCCCCGCTCAGAGCTCACAGACCCACTCGTAGGCTGCTTTCTTTTGCGATTAGCACTATTGATCAGATTCCACACAGGCGTGTTTGTTTGTGTTGGGTCACCTCACCAACACGACTCTCATGTTGGACAGAAAAGAAGGAACAAGCCCGCCGGTTGCATCCTTCCCTCGTCCGTTCAACAGAAGCCTTGTTTCCTTCGTAACAGCAGCTCGTCTACGCCTACACACACCGGTTTCAGCAGGCAGCACTGAACCTGAGCTCCCATCACCCCCCCGACAAGCCCGCGAGTGTGTTTAAGCAGCAGCTTGACCCCTGGCACCTCTTACCAGACATCCCACTGTCACAACACACACTTTTACCGCCAATCACTCCCTTTCCCTCGTCTCTCTGTCGCTCCCTGAGGGGGATTACCATGACTTAATTCCCAGGCAATTAAATGCTGTCGTGCTGTCTGGTCTCTGCTGCTCGGTGCGCCTGTGAAGGCGATGAGACGGCAGATTCTCCCCAGACGGTGGCAGGGAGGACTGGAGCAGAGAGTTTAAAAAGTCACTTCGTATGATCTCTCTCGCGTCTCCTCATCGATTGAAAGAGCTCTGGATCTCGGTGGCAGCAGCCCGATCGCATCCCCGCTCAAGTCATCTCCTGCACCTCGTGGCTCTTACTTGAACCTGCTTGCTGATGTTCTCGGAGTTTCCGTGGTTGTCTGAGGACTGCGTGCGTGCGATTCGGGTTGCAGAGGTACATGAAGCCAGACGGGAGTGAGAGCGAGCTCAGGAGAAACGCCGGTACTGGAGCAGGATCACATGGGCTCGGCTAGGTGCACCTGAAGCGATGAGTCACTGTAAGGGTTGGAAAACTAGGAAAAAGGAAAACCTCGTGCTCTGGGATGGTGCCAGACCATTCTGACCACCTAGCAGATGTTTGTGAACATCCTTGATTGACCTCAGGTGCATTGGTGAACCTAGCTCCCCCTCCTCCCCCTCCCCCTCTTCTGCAGCAGCAACGGGAAACGCCTGATCCTGGTTAGAATTCCACACTTAGGATGGATTTCCCATCTACAGCCGCAGATTTAGTTTAAGTGAAAGCATTTGAATCAGAACACCAAGGCCGTTGTTCCTCCTGCTTCATTCATGGCTGGAATTTGACCTCTCACCTTAGGTGAAACATCTCACCTGAAGCATCTTTGGGAACCAGATCTAGTTCAAGCCCCCAAGACAGCGACGAGCCAGACTACAACCAGAGCCCCGACCTGGAGCTTCACCCATCACCCCTCATGTATGGTAGAAGACCCGCTGTAGACGTAAAAACAAATGCATCTCCATACCTTTCTCTTGTTGGTCGGGCAGATGTAGAAGCTAGTCACAACGATGGTTGTCCCTGGCACCAAGTTGAGCTTGGTGTAGGTCGTGCCGTAGTCGCTGGA
>NC_091754.1:62890225-62895225 GCF_043380555.1 Nothobranchius furzeri
GTGTGTGTGTGTGTGTGTGTGTGTGTGTGTGTATGTGTGTGTGTGTGTGTGTGTGTGTGTGTGTGTGTGTGTGTGTGTGTGTGTGTGTGTGTGTGTGTGTGTGTGTGTGTGTGTGGGTGGGTGGGGGTGCTGTGTCTCCTGTGAGCCAATACCGCAGCGCCGACATTTGTAATTTGATGACGGCCTGCAAAAAGCTCCAGAGTTGTTTAAAGTGGTAGAAGTAACCACGTTTTACCATTTTTACATCGTTTCTACACGATGCACCTTTAAAACACATTCAACAACATCCAGCTCTGAGTAGCAGGAGGTTTTAGCTCCGCCTCCTGCTGAACCTTCATCTACCAAAGGACACAAATGGCGCTCACACAATAGCGTTGATGCGGCCCAATTATGTACTGAACGGTACTGGAATCTGGTTTCACACACAGGTCAGATCAGCGTTTTTGGTGCCGAGGCGACACTCTTTCTCAGACCTTCTCTCCAGCGGTCAGACCGGGACCGAGGCAACACTACGAACTGATTGGCCGGCTGAAATTACGCCTACCGCCTCTGATCTGCTAGAAGAATGAGCTGGCAGGGAGTTTCCTGCTGTATGCTGTTGAGTAAACGTCTGTCTGTAGCACAGAGCTGCCGTACCGGAGCTGCCATTCCAGAGCTGCCGTTCCAGAGCTGCCGTACCGGAGCTGCCGTTCCGGAGCTGCCGTTCCGGAGCTGCCGTACCGGAGCTACCGTTCCAGAGCTGCCGTTCCAGAGCTGCCGTTCCAGAGCTGCCGTACCGGAGCTGCCGTTCCGGAGCTGCCGTTCCGGAGCTGCCGTACCGGAGCTGCCGTTCCGGAGCTGCCGTTCCGGAGCTGCCGTACCGGAGCTGCCGTTCCGGAGCTGCCGTTCCAGAGCTGCCGTTCCAGAGCTGCCGTACCGGAGCTGCCGTTCCGGAGCTGCCGTTCCGGAGCTGCCGTTCCGGAGCTGCCGTTCCGGAGCTGCCGTACCGGAGCTGCCGTTCCGGAGCTGCCGTACCGGAGCTGCCGTTCCAGAGCTGCCGTTCCAGAGCTGCCGTACCGGAGCTGCCATTCCAGAGCTGCCGTTCCAGAGCTGCCGTACCGGAGCTGCCATTCCAGAGCTGCCGTTCCGGAGCTGCCGTTCCGGAGCTGCCATTCCAGAGCTGCCCTTCCAGAGCTGCCGTACCGGAGCTGCCGTTCCAGAGCTGCCGTTCCGGAGCTGCCGTTCCGGAGCTGCCGTTCCGGAGCGTCCGTTCCGGAGCGTCCGTTCCGGAGCTGCCGTACCGGAGCTGCCGTACCGGAGCTGCCGTTCCAGAGCTGCCGTACCGGAGCTGCCATTCCAGAGCTGCCATTCCAGAGCTGCCGTTCCGGAGCTGCCGTTCCAGAGCTGCCGTTCCGGAGCTGTCGTTCCGGAGCTGCCGTACCGGAGCTGCCGTTCCGGAGCTGCCGTACCGGAGCTGCCGTTCCAGAGCTGCCGTTCCAGAGCTGCCGTACCGGAGCTGCCATTCCAGAGCTGCCGTTCCAGAGCTGCCGTACCGGAGCTGCCATTCCAGAGCTGCCGTACCGGAGCTGCCATTCTGGAGCTGCCGTTCCGGAGCTGCCATTCCAGAGCTGCCCTTCCAAAGCTGCCGTACCGGAGCTGCCGTTCCGGAGCTGCCGTTCCGGAGCGTCCGTTCCGGAGCGTCCGTTCCGGAGCTGCCGTACCGGAGCTGCCGTACCGGAGCTGCTGTACCGGAGCTGCCGTACCGGAGCTGCCGTTCCAGAGCTGCCGTACCGGAGCTGCCATTCCAGAGCTGCCGTTCCAGAGCTGCCGTTCCGGAGCTGCCGTTCCGGAGCTGCCGTACCGGAGCTGCCGTACCGGAGCTGCCATTCCAGAGCTGCCATTCCAGAGCTGCCATTCCAGAGCTGCCATTCCAGAGCTGCCGTTCCGGAGCTGCCGTTCCGGAGCTGCCGTACTGGAGCTGCCGTTCCGGAGCTGCCGTTCCGGAGCTGCCGTTCCGGAGCTGCCGTACCGGAGCTGCCGTACCGGAGCTGCCGTACCGGAGCTGCCGTTCCGGAGCTGCCGTTCCGGAGCTGCCGTTCCGGAGCTGCCGTTCCGGAGCTGCCGTACCGGAGCTGCCGTACCGGAGCTGCCGTACCGGAGCTGCCGTTCCGGAGCTGCCGTTCCGGAGCTGCCGTTCCGGAGCTGCCATTCCGGAGCTGCCGTACCGGAGCTGCCGTTCCAGAGCTGCCGTACCGGAGCTGCCGTTCCAGAGCTGCCGTTCCAGAGCTGCCGTTCCAGAGCTGCCGTTCCAGAGCTGCCGTACCGGAGCTGCCGTTCCAAAGCTGCCGTACCGGAGCTGCCGTACCGGAGCTGCCGTACCGGAGCTGCCGTTCCAGAGCTGCCGTACTGGAGCTGCCGTACCGGAGCTGCCGTTCCAGAGCTGCCGTTCCAGAGCTGCCGTTCCAGAGCTGCCGTACCGGAGCTGCCGTACCGGAGCTGCCGTACCGGAGCCTCCGTACCGGAGCTGCCGTTCCGGAGCTGCCGTACCGGAGCTGCCGTACCGGAGCTGCCGTACTGGAGCTGCCGTACCGGAGCTGCCGTTCCAGAGCTGCCGTACCGGAGCTGCCGTTCCAGAGCTGCCGTACTGGAGCTGCCGTACCGGAGCTGCCGTACCGGAGCTGCCGGTAGTAGTCTGGTAGTAGTCTGGGAACGGGAGAAGAGAATATCTGTGTGTGACACGCACAGCAAACTAATAAAATAATGAGTTTCGAGTTTCCAAAAGCAGTTCAGCTCATGTCCGCCTTTGTTTAGCTTATAATGGAGGACACCGCTGACTTTCCCACGTGCATTAAACTCCGCCCACAGGCTTGAGAATTTCCTCATTCCTGAGTCCTCTGATTTATAAGCGAACACTACACCGCCCGTTTGAGACCTAATTCATGCCATCCAGCCCGACCAACCCCGGCCGTGCCGATGCTAACATGTAAGCTCCATAAAGCAAACGTTCTTTTAAAATTATTTGAATGATTTTCTTTACACATTTGGGTTTTCTTATATATTTTAGTCATTTTGCCTTTTCAAGCACATATTTTCCAAACTTTGTTTTTTTTTTCTTACTTTTATTTAATTTTTACTTATTTTTTCTCACTGTTTCTTTGCTTCTTGCTAACTTAAAAGTCACCTTTACTCATATTTTTACTGCAGTGGTCTCTAGTAGGGGTAGAGAGCTTTGGTGCACCTGGATGACCACACACAGCTGTGCCACTGACTCTGCTCTGCAAACACTTACAGCTTGGAGGAGTTCTGCTTTGTGGTGGGGTTGCTAATGCTAACAGTTAGCTTCTACTTGCTGAGACGTTCTCTGCTGTTTCCTGAGAGCTGAACCAACAACAGCCTTCTCTGTTGTGAGTTTCAGTAACAGTGTGACGTAGATCTGACTCGTTTCCATCAGAAGAAGCCAGGAGGTGTCATTCAGCCTGCGTGTTGAACTCAGAATGACGGATCATTTTCTAAAATAATAAGCCAAAACTGGTTTCTCAGGGATGCCTATTTTTAATAAAACTGACCTTCTTTTCACTGGTGGTGCTGGATCAGTCTGAGAGCATCTCTCAACCTAAAATCTTCAAGTTTTTACTTCATTAAGTTTGTCAATAACTGCATTTTGAAACCAGCAAGGTTCAAACAAACCTGAGAGCCCAGCAGAGAGGACTGGGCTGGTGAGTTTCAGATGAGGCGGTGGACGGCTCTCGTACAGGATATGTGTCTTGACATGCTCATCAGGGACTGATTTCTGCAGGAAGCCAAACGCGGAGACAGACAGACACGCGCTGTCAGACGGAATTAAGGCTGAGCAGCCAGACAGCCAAACCGTTGACTTTCAGATTTCCCACAGAGCCCGGGGAACCACCGGAGAGGAGTTGAGAGGGTGCCCAACATCCCCGACGAGAAGGAGGATTGAGTTGTATCTTCCAGTGAGAAACTCATCAGGACCTTCTGTCGCGAACACAGGATCACTCATTCAAGCCATTTCCTGCATCCTGAGAGAATCTACGCCCAATCCCGTCCAGAGCAAGTTACAACTGAAGTCAGCAGTGATCATAACCGTGGAGACCTTACCATCTCTCTCTTTGATAAAGGGAAGAATTAGTGGGAGGCGGGAGCATCTGATTTACTGCTGCAGGGGTAATTGCCAGGACCAGTGTTGAAACATACCGCTGGAAGAGAGTCACCATTAGCACTCCAGCTGATTTACAGCCGGTGAACGTACGGCATCATAAATATGGCATGACACCAATCCCAGTGGATGCTTTAAGAATGCAAACATGTTTCCAGTTCTTCATCCTGAACAATAGGATGGGGGGTCACGCCCATCTGCTTCACACACGGGCCGCTAAACACACCTGACCTCTTTCTGGCTGCCGTTCTGTTTGACCCAGCTGTTTGTTTTTTATAGACCAGTCAACACATTGGTGCCATCTATCTGTTTACTTCCATCCTGTTCACGGCAGAGCGCTGGCTATGGCTGACACAGCTCAGGGAGCCTCAGCTGCACTCCTGCATGGACAAAGCCTCCACTCTGCTGCAACACTCTGATTGTCCTCAAACGCCCAGTTTTACCGCAGCAGAGTGACGCGGAGAACGATACCGCACGTGTTCCACAACTCTAAACGGGCATCGCAGTCCACTAAGTGGGCGTCTTCTCTTCAGCAGATCAAAGTAAAACGACGCTTGGCAGAAATACTTTCTCAAGACATTCATGGTTCTGTGGTAACGTGTGGCCGATGCTTCTACGGTCACAGAGAACATGGCAGACGTGCGGAGACAAGTGTGAACCTGCGTTGCCGACTAGAAAAACAAAAGGCTCTGAGCCCTGGGTGGCAGCAGCAGAGGTGTCAACTGTGTTGTTCACAAGTCGTTACATGGACACGTTGCAATGTCTGAAAACGGTATTGTTCGGGTTGACACGGTGGTGAAACACTCAGACCCACGCGGAGAAAGACAGGCTGGATGATTGCTAAAAA
>NC_091754.1:62900225-62920225 GCF_043380555.1 Nothobranchius furzeri
TGGTTTCTGTCTTAAGCAAAGCAGCTAAGAATACCTGTTCTGCCTTCAGACGCACCCACACACTCTATATATCATATATTACTGCTGGCTTTTGTTCAGTCGCACGGTTCTGCTGTTTATTATTACACCGCGTGGTTATTTTCAGCCTCACCTTTACCAAAGACGCCAGTTGGACAACACAACATGGCAACACGCTGGAGGACGACAGAGGTCGTCACTAAGAGATGAAAAGTTACCGTGGATGTTCTAAACAGCGACATGTTTTAACTTCCTCTCGTTTGTTTCTCCGCTCAATCAGAACCGCCAGCTTCAGATAAAACACAAACAGCTGTTCCCTCCTCCACGTTCGGCTCATCCTCATTCATGAAAATATCAAGTGGTGGAGTCATCGCTTTGCTTTGGATCTATGGAAGAAGGCAGAGATGCTGGGTCTAGTTTTTAAATGTCTATGATTTTACTGATAGGTCGACGCAGAGTCTAGCGATAGAAACATGAAGGGACGTTAAGCAGGCACCACGTGATTAAAGACTCCATTGTAAACTTGATCCGGTGCAAATAATTTAAATATCTGTCATTTTTCAGCAGCCTGACATCAAAGGTGCTTCATCTACCTGCTGTTTCTCATGATCTGATTAGAGGAAATAAAAATGTGCGTGTGTGTAATCACACTCATCAGAAGTCTGCGAGGGCTGCCGTGTGTGTTGAAACCCGCTCTTTTGTGAGAGTTGTCTGGGATGTTGTGTGATTTTACACGTGCATGAGGTAAGGAGAAGATCAGCGAGCTGGGTCTTTGTCGACTCGCTCGTCTCCCTGGAACATGACTCGTGCTTCGACGCTTCAAAGTGTGAAGTGGAGTGCAGAGAAGAAGGAAACACCAGATACAAAAGAAACAGAGTGTGTGTGTGTGTGTGTGTCCTGTTAAATGTTTACAAGGCTTCGTACCGCCCATCCCCATCCTATCTGACGGACCTGCTGACCCGGGCCCTTCGGTCAGCAGATCATCCGCTGCTCGTTCCGAAGGTTCGGTACGACTCACGGGGGAGCGTGCCTTCTCTCATGCAGCCCCAAACTCTGGAGCTCTGCCCCTCGTGTGCGTCTGGCTCCCTCTGCTAGCAGGTTCAAGTCGGCCCTGAAAACACGTCTTTAGCATCGCCTTCCCTCCGTGACACTTTTCATGACAATCTAGCACCGGATTAGAGTTTTAATTCTGTTTTAATGATTCAGTTGCACACTTTTGGCACCTCGCACCATCTGGTAGCTTATTTTGTTTTATTTGTGCATTTCAACTGTTTTTATTATTCGTTGCATTATTTTATTTTTATAGTGCTGTTAACTGTTCTCCTATTTTATGTTTTTAGTAGGAATTTTATCTCCGACTGTTTAGAACACGGCCTGGCTGCCTTGGGGCATCTAGTCCGAGTGGAAATGATCAAAGGCAAACATAAAGACAACGGTGCGAAGACTCTGAAAAAGGTGCCTTTGATGCGTTCACAAGCAGCGGTGCTGCATGGACAACTAATCATCTCCAGGACCTTCTCTGATTGTTGGACAGAGGGAGACCTAGCTAACATGGATATCATTTGGTCTAGAAGCTGTTATTGTAAGTGATTCCAGTCATAGCCGTCCTCACGACTTTTACTCCTGGACTTTTGTTTTGCCTTCAAAACGGAAATCTCCAGATGCTGATGCCGTTCTAAAGGTCAAAGGTCAGGCTGAACAACGGTGGGTCTGTTCCCACGAGAGTCAGGCAAACACAAACTCATTTAGTGACTCAGACGAGACTCTGGAGACCAATCAGGCTTGCCAGAAGATCCTGAGCTTGTAGCTTCATACGTGAGCTAAGTGCAGCTCGGTGGCGGTGGAGAGAGAGCAGATCCAGAAGGCTTCTAGAGTTTCCTGCTGCTCTATGTTCACACATGAAGTCTCAAAGACGATCTGTGCTTCCACAGTGTGATGAATGCCGCTCGTTTCAGCTGCTGCAGCCGTCCCTCATTTAGAGGCGTCGGACAGCCTAGAGGTGACGGGTCAAAGTGCACTCGACCACCTCACTGACTGGCGTTAAACACAGACCCTTCACTGGAGTCTTCACTGAGCTCTTCCAAGACCCGCCAAGACTCAAGTGTGTGTGTGTGTGGGGGGGGGGGGGGGGGAGACGAATGAATTTTCACAGCCTAAAACAAAACGAAACACACACCAATAACGACTAAATTACGACGAATATTACCGACATTTTCGTTGACGAATGAGAGATGACGACAAAAACTGACAGAAGTGAAAATCCAATCAGACAACGGAAAAGATAGGCGACCGAAGAAAACCAATCAGCAAACGGAACAGGCCAGACTAAACGAGAAGAGAACCGATCGGAGTCCGGAGACGGTCGCTGTTTCAACAAGCTAGCAGGCATCTGTCTGACGTTCACGCCGGTACAAGTTACGTCTAAAGGGAGAACGTCCGCAGCTGGGAGCAAAAGCAGATGTGGACATCTCACATCCGAGGTTTCGCTTCTTATGAAGGTGTTACGGCGTTGTTAGCAGCTAGCGGGGGTGGGTGAGGGGGTGCTGGAGCGTGTTCTAGCGGTGGTTTGTGAGGAGAAACGGTCAGGTGATCACTGTCTACAACCCTAATAAACACAGCTCCTACCTTTAGTTTACATTTTAAGATATGATGTCATTTCCTGTCGTGTTTACAAATATTACTGCACATTAAACAGATTTTTTATTGTATTAATATCTCAAACTGTGAGCGTTCATTTTGATTTCCCCCGGTCATTATTGTTATACCAACAATCACTGTGTGAAATGTGAATTTTTCGTATTTCTTTACAGTTTCGAGTGTGTGTTGTGAACATTTCCTTCACACAAGTAGAAATTATTGCATCGGAAGACAAATATATTTATTTTAGTCGACTGGAGAAAAAGTCAAACTAAAACAAACCGGACCACTATGACTAAAATAAAAATGAATTTTCATCAAAAGACTAAAACTAAATTAAGATTTCTTGTCGAAACGAACACTGGCCGACACTTATCAGTGGGTGGTTATTGTTTTATTAAATAAAAAAATAACTAAAATAATAATAAATAATTATATTATTACCCAAACCATAATAAGTCATTTCAGTAATTAAAATACATTTAAACTGAAACAAGATGATTATTACGATGATTGTAATAACAGTAATAAAGTTAAGAGTTTACTAAAATCCTTATTGTAAAATCTTGAAGTGTCCTTCATCCTGGGACGGAACAGCAGCAGATAAAAATGGTGTTCAGCAGACATCACGGCTCCTGGCGGGTTAATCTGTGGGCCAAAGTTACAGTTCGACCCAGCTTGACCCAGCTCGGAAAATGTGACCTTTGTCACAAATCAGAGGCCATTCGTGACGCTACACTGCAGGCGTGCAGGAGCTTCTAAAGCACATACCGACTCGCTGAGGGTCACACTCATTCACTTTCTCACCCAATGAAAAATCGGCTGACGAACCCCTTCAGGCCCGACGGAGCAGCAGCAGCAACACAGAGACTTCCACACCAGGAAGAGGGAAACTGTCCAGCACAGAAGCAGCAGCGGGTCCAGCTGACACAGGCAGAAACACAAACACGATCAAGTCCCAACCCTTCAGACGAGAAGCAGACAGCCGCTCGCAGAAGGAGCACACCGAGGTTAAAGAGAGCCCACGGCACTGCCTTCTATTTCCCCGATTGTGTGTCGTTTCCATTAGCTCTATGCCCCGCCCCCTTCCATGCACTGGCTCCTCAGCGTGAACTCCACATCAGACATGATCAGGTCTATTTCTTGTTGCAAATAAAACAAAAATGCACCAAAATGTTCAGAGTGATTTAATCCTGCTTGTCAGGTTTTCCTGAACTGCTTCTTCTAATCTTTGAATTAGAAAAAGGAGATAATGGGAAAAAGCTGCACCAAAGCTATAAAAGCTAGCATGCTAACCTTTTAATAAATTAAAGGCAGTTAAGATGTCTCCTAAATGTTGTGGATGCGTTTACGGCCCCATAAAGCATCTGCAGCTTTACTGCAGCCTTTGGAGTCGGAGCAGATCGCGCGGCTCTGTGCTCCGTCCACTAACCCGTACTATTTATGTCTCGCTGAGCACACAGGAGAAGGAGACGCCATTAAAACAGCGCTGGGAGGGTCTGACCCAAAGCTAGCCAGAGTGCTGGTGGTGGCAGCAACCTTTCAACTAAAATAAGGCTTTTCATAGATGTGTTGCAAATGGAGGCAAAGAAAGAGACGGAAGAGCTGGGGGAGAGCGGCGAGGCCAGGATTACCTACGCATCATGGGACTCAGACGTCAGAGGGAAAAGTCAAATCTTCTCTTGTTTACTGGACTTGAAAGCTTCTGAGTCAAAGATTTTGTTTTTGTTTTTGCAACAGAAAACACAACTTTTGCATTTTCACAAAACACACGTGGATAAACTTGTAGTGTTTATTTCCCATGACCTGTTCCAGATCACAGGAAGTGCTTCTCCCTGGCGGTGAGAGGATGGGTACACCCTTGACACGTCGCCAGGTGACTTCTTAGCCTTCTTCATTAGTGACAGGAACTTGAATTGTATTAAACAGAAACGAGCACGTTTATGAGCAGGATGGATGCAAAGTCAGCAGCCGTTGGGTGGACAGGCAGTCCACTCCAGGGTTCATTTCAAGATCCTGGTTCTGGTCTATAGGGCCTTACATGGACAAGCACCATCTTACATTGGTGATCTTCTTAGTCCCTACACCCCCAGCAGGTCCCTGAGGTCCAGTGATCAAAGCCTACTGGTTGTGCAGCACCAGGCTAAAGGTCAAAGGTGACAGATCATCTGCTGCTGTGGCCCCCAGACTCTGGACCTCTCTCCCCCTGAGCCTGAGATCAGTGGACTCAGTGGTCTCCTTTAAAAAGCAGCTGAAGACTCACCTGTTCAAGCTGGCTTTTGTATGACCTTCTTCACCTCTCTCTCTTTATTCTGCTCTCCCCACCTATTCCACCTTCCTCAGGATCCACTGGTTTCTCTCTTTCCTGTTCACTCTCTCTCTTAACAATTTTAATCACAATTGTCTATTTTTGCACATTTTAAATATATTTTTAATCATTTTCTAAATTCTTTTTTATATTTTTACATTTTTTGTTTTTGTGAAGCGCCTCGTGATTTTTATCTTGAGAGGCGCTATAGACATGATATTTTCTTCTTCTTCTGCTTGTCAAAATCAGGTCACAGACGCATCTCCCACTCCACTAACTTTCTGGGTCTTCCTGCAGTAGGACATCCCTGGAAAATCCTCTAAATGTATCTCTATCACACTCCTGGACTGCCTGACGTCCATCGATGAGTAGCATCTCTACTCTCAGGTGATGCAACTTCTCACTTTAGACGGAGCACACTCACCCAGCCACGAGGTCGCTGGAAACTTCAGCTGTAAAGAATCCCATTTCTGTGATTTTTGCAGCTCTGGTTAAAATCATCCAATCACCTTTTAAACTTTGGTAACTAAGTTGTTTTAATGAGTTGCAAAACTAAGACCTGAACCTGGTAATAGCAAGACAAGCTAGGCTGGAGTTGTAGATGAAACCCTGTAGAGCGCCATCCTCAGGGAGGAGCTCAAATAGCTCCTCAGCTTCAAAAGGCGTCAGCAGAGGGGGTTCAGACATCCGATTAGGGTTCCCCCAGGCCGTTTACCAGGCATGTCCCAGCTTTGGGATAAGGCCTTGGAACACCTCAGGAGCTGGAGAGTGCTGCCCGGGCCGTGGGTGTCCACGATTCCACGTCAGCTCCTCAACACATGAGGATGTTAGCAAAGGATGGACAGATGATGGATGGTCCCAGGCCTTATTAGTGGTAGGCAGAGTGCTGAGGTGTATTAGGCATTAAATCTGTGGAGGAAAGGCTGAAAATGATACTGGTCCCATTCGTTTTTCTAGATGATCAAATTTAGCTAATTCAGTGAAGGTCCTCCATCTTCCATCAGGAAGCGCACGTGAGGGAGCAGACCATGAGCCGGGTCCAGACGAGGAACTGATATTCTCAGCAGAAGCGTTCATTCAGACTTTAACAACTCATCGACAGCATCTTGCTTCCAATTAAACAGAAAGCATTCCAAGGTGGGCTTTTATCACCTTGCGTGTTCATTGTTGTGAGGAAGGTTCAGGAAAAGTCCATTTGCATTAAAACACGCCCACGTTTGCTCGTCCTTGGCTAAATGTGCTGCAGCAGACTGTGGGTGGTCCTCTCATTTGTGTAATTGCATTTAAAAGCGCGCTGCCTCCGTTGGACGAGCAGAAACATAACGTCCCAATTTGCCGACTGTGGGCTTTCTGATGTGTTAACTAATAAGATAAGAGAGTTGCTGGCTGCAAATCAAAAGTGATATCACCTGATGGGGAAGACGAAACCTCCTGGGAGTTGTAAAAGAAAATGTAAAATAAAAATCCAGCACCACTGAGGCTAAACGGCAATGTTGGAATGTTGCACACCAAACTGCATTTGCAGAGATCAAAAACACTTTCAGACGGATGAAAGCCAAGGTCAGCGCTGCTGGACGGGACGCACAGCCAGAACATCACTG
This sequence comes from Nothobranchius furzeri, assembly GCF_043380555.1. NCBI lineage: Eukaryota > Metazoa > Chordata > Actinopteri > Cyprinodontiformes > Nothobranchiidae > Nothobranchius > Nothobranchius furzeri. The sequence goes on from NC_091754.1 coordinate 62,906,790, forward strand.
CTGAAAGCAGAGTGAGAGCGATGCATGGAGCCGAGGTGGTAGTGGCAGGAGGGTTAAGTGAGTCCTGTCGAGGGCAGAGAGCTCTGAAGGGCGGCACCACAACACGCCGTCCACTGGGACCCTCACGGGAAAGTGCAGGAGAGCTTTTCCACAGACGTCTGAAAATCGTTGGAGGCCAGACCCACGCCTAAACAGGATGTCAATTATTCAGTTTAACTTAGATGTCCCCCTCAAATGGTCAACAAATATAATTGACTATTTCAAGGATTATTAGGGCTTGAGCTACGGGGGAGCTAGGGGGAGCCTGGCTCCCCTGAAACCCTCACCTGTCACACCCAGGAGGAGCCTGAAAAGCACATTGAAAGCCTTCTCTCAGGTTCCACCTGTACGTGTTTCTATGGTGGAGCAGAAGGAGCCGAACCCAGACCAGCATGATGTCACGATCTGCCCCTGCCCGCCTGACTGTTTCCTCTCCTGCCACGATTGCCCTTATTGTTCTCACCTGTCCCTCGTTTACCTGCCCATGTTTCCCTAATTAGCCCTCTGTATTTAAACCACCTGTTTTGCCCCTGTCCTTTGTCAGTTCATTGTTGCTGTTTGCTGGTGTCCTGTTCATCCCATCCTGCCATTAAACCATTTTTACTTTACTGAAGCCTGCATTTTTCCTCCGCTTAGCTCAACCACACATGGTCCATCATCTCCACCTCCTACACCGTGACACATGAAGCCGGCTTCCTTACAGGCCTATAAGGACACCCACCATGTGAATGGGACACGAGCCATTCGCCGCTTTCCATCCATCTTTACAGTTCATTCATTACCACAGCACACCCCATTAAACACGACGCACCGAGCCTGTTGTTTACTCACTTTGCCTCTCTTAGAGCCTGATTGTCTGAGACAACTATCGCCCTGCGAGCGATCTAAAGCCGATGATGGGACCGTTAACCCCAACAGCACATCTATCTGCTCTCCGCACAGCCGACTGTAGATAAACCAATTAATCCTGCTCTCCACAGCTTCGGGGAAACAGACGGGTCTGGACCACTTGTGAATGTGCGGGAGCCTGCAGGCCAACTCCCCAGAGAACGAACAGATGTACTCGCCGGTAAAAGGGAGGAGAAGAAGTCCAACAAAAGCGTTTAACTACTGACAGGATTATGAAAGATGGTGGGTTTAGTAATCCTGTTCCCACGGATTCAGGTCAGCACATCATCACCGATAATAATAACAATAACAATAATAATAATAATAATGCCTTTTTATGTACGAAAGGTGACCTCACATGCCCTGCGATGGACTGGCTCTCTGTCCAGGGTGTACCCCGCCTGATTGCTCATTGACCGCTGGAGATAGGCACCAGCCCCCCCGCGACCCTACATGGACAAGCTGGTTCAGAAAATGGATGGATGGATGGATGGCTACCTCGTACTGTCCTGCAGGGTTTGTACTGGAGTCAAAGGAAAGAGCATCCTAATAGTGGCAAATGTTTTAAAGGACATTACATTAAAACATGTTCATATTTTTTTAATAGGTAGGATAAATGAGTGTAATGTCCTTTAGACAGGAACACTGTTGTGTCTTTGTCTCTGTTTTAGTGGAAATGCGTTTCAAAAGACAATATTGTTGTTTATCACAATCATTTCATTGTCAGGATGGGTTTTAGGGAAATGTTTCTCCTTCTGCATGAGGAACAAAGCCTGTGTGAAGAGGACACCGTAGGTCCAATCCCAGTACGGTGCGAGTGCGTAGGGTGTCCCGATTCTCAGGTGCGGAAGTTGACCACGCCCCCATTGCACCCTTAAGCTCACTTCACCCAAGTCCGCAGTGATGCGGACCTCGGGTAAGGGGATTACCCACAAGTCATTGCTGCAGGAGAAAAGGCTCAAGTTCCTTTACTGAAAATATGTATTTTCTAAAGAAATTAGTTCATTTTAGGATGATTAGTTGGCGCTCTGAATGTTTTCGACAAAGCAGCAATGATGTTACATTAATTTTTAATAATTGCTTTGTTGTTTGTTTGAAAGTTGTTAATAAAGGTTTTTGAAACAAGTTTAACAGCGACCAGCATCCCAGCATGCCTTGTGATCCGTGATGCAATGCTCCCTGTCTCAATCCTGCAATCATTTGCACACTTGTGCACTACGCACTCCAACCCCACTGCGGCCTTTCTCCAAGTGCACTTTGCTGAAGACCGCAGGGCGCAGTGCGAGTATTGGGATTGGACCATAGATCTGATCAGAATATCCTCCATTCTTCAGCTTGTATCCTACAGATTAGACAGTCCTCCTTTAATTTGTTTATTTATTACGCAGCTGAACCTTTTTAATAAATATGAATAAAATGATAATTGTTACTAAGATTACAAAAAAGCACTTTGATAAAATATCATTACTGGTGTAGCACCCAACTCAAGTAGCTCTGGATTAGCCCTCGGTTAAGTTGGTGACAGCACTATGAGCGGGCCCTGGGTGCATTAATTAATCTTATTGGTAAACAGGAGAAACACAGACTAACCAGTTTTAACCTTTTTTCCTTAGAAACCTTATGTTGACGGTGCTTCCACTTAGTGAAAATAATAAGAATTCTGTTTAATCTTCACCAAGAATAATGAATTTATCTAACATGTTAAACCTCCTTGTTACATTTTTAGTAACCCTTATCACTTATAAACTCTGCAACTAATAACGACACAACACAAACTTTAAATCCAAGATGTGAAATTTAGTCAAACAAAATATGATTTAAAATAAAAAAATTACAAATTCCAAGTTTTGAAAGGCAAGGTGGTCGGAATTAGCGGCATACCCGGGCTGCTGAGTACACTGGAACAACCACACGGAACTCCTGTCCACAGCAGAAGAGCCCAGAGAACTCCTCTCGGTCCACTGTGCATTAGAGATTACTTTTAGTTCTCGGCATACATAGCTATAGAGCTCCGGGAGTTGACGTCACTTCTCCCGGCATGCAACAGTTCAAATCGAAACGGCGCCATATTGGCAGGCAGAAGCCCACAGCTGGACTATTTGTTATTGTCAGAAAACTCAATCAAACGGGAAATATGGTAGATTCCTGTTGTGCCCCAGGATGCAGAACAGACGCTGACGACATAAGGAATGAGCCATCTACAGGATTCCCCAAGATCCGGAGCGCCGCAAACGTTGGATCATTGTAATAAAACGCGCTAGTGTCCGGGCTAAAATGAAGCTGTGGGATCCCGAGAGTAAAGGTTTTCACTTATGCAGCGACCGCTTCATATCAGGTACTTAAACCAACGTTTCCTCAACTGTGTATGGTATTTATTTTAAATGCTTTTATTATGATTCTTAGTGGGCTTCCTAAACTTATTTTGGCGGGGCTTTTTCTGTCTTATTACTCATAGCAACAAGTAAACATCACGTAAAACGTTGCCTCGTGACTTCTGCGTGCTGCCGTTTACGTGTTTTATGATCACAACAATTAACCGGCTAAGCTGTATTTAATTTTTAAGCAATGGTTGATCAATTGTCAGATCACACATAAAAAGCACTTTGGATTGCTATTATCTGTCTCACCGAGACTACTTACGTGTACATCTGTTATTTGTCCGTCCATCCATCCATTTTCATCCGCGTATCCGGAGTCGGGTTGCGGGGGCAGTAGCGTGACTTCCCTCTCCCCAGCCGCCGGAGCCAGCTCCTCCGGGTAAATCCCAAGGGGTTCCCCGGTCAGGTCCGGTGTTGTGCCGGTAAGAAGCCCGCTCCGACAGCTTCTGGCGTAGGAGCGGGCAGTAGAGTCGAGAGTCCCAGACCTTCTCCCCAGCTCCTCCGGCCGGGGAATCCCAAGGGGATTACCCGGCCAGGTCCGGTGTTGTGCCGGTAAGAAGTCTGCTACGACAGCTTCTGGCGTTTTTAAAAAGTATCCCAGGGGCACGGTAAGGGTCGGAGATGTTTAGTCTATTTAATTTCTGACTATATAAAAGGATTTTTATTATTAATTGGAATTGAAGATGGCGGGAGTGCAGGCTGGTGGCTCTTCAGCTCCAGCAGGCTTGAAAGCCTTTGGTGGACCCAGAGCTAAACCAGTGATTTATAACACTTCTGACGGCAAGACTCTTGTTGAAGACGAGTTTTTAAATTTTCTTGTTGTTAAGATGAAAACGTTATGCCATGATGACATCATTTTGCTTGCTGTGAAACACTTTGGTTCGGAGTGGATTGAGGCCTCAAAGAAGGTCCTCCATGATTTATGCCCGAGCTCAACGCTGCGTCTAGTAACGCACAAAGGCCCTCAAAAGGACGTTAACAACGTGAAGAGCTGCTTGAAGCTTCTTAATGAGGCCGGCGAAAACATCCCCCGCTTTGTGTCGCATCATCTGGACGAGCTTCCCACAATTACTTTTAGCAGTATGGATGTCTCCTGCCTGCTTGGTAAAATTGAGAAGCTAAGCACTGATGTTTCTCTGTTGACGCAAGCGATGTCTACCCAGACGAGTGTCTGCGAAAATCTCCGTGTGGTGACAGCTAACATGAGTGATCGCCTGGGCGCGGTAGAGCAACTTGGTGTGAACGGCGGAGGCAACCCGCCTTGTTCCGATCAGCTGGTGACGTGTCAAAGGATGGAGAAGACGGCGCGGCAGATCGGAGCTACTGCTGAGGTGCAAACGGCTTCATCACCTGCTTCGGGCGGTGGGGCTGGTGCCCGAACGGTGAGGAGGGATCCGGTGGTTTCAAATAATGTGGGGGGTTTGGATCCGAGTAACGCTTCACCTGCCTGGAGTCAAGTTGTTAAAGAAGGATGCCGTCCAAAGCGGGCTCCAGATGACGGCCCTGCGCAACTAAGGCCTAAACGGAATTTCGCTAAGAGGCATGTTGTCGTGGGATCCTGTGCCGGAGGAAGGATCAAAGTTTTAAAAACGAAACTGGTGAGTGTCTTCGCAACGAAGTTCTGCCCTGATCTTATGCCGAGTGTGCTGGCTGACTATCTTAAAGAAAAACTACATCGTGAGGTGCGGTGTGAAAAGATTAATAACAACCAGAGCCGATGTAGTTCCTTTAAAGTTTCGGCAGAATGTGAGGAGGTATCTGAACTGTATGATCCTCAACTGTGGCCTGAAGGAACCTTCGTGAGGCGTTTCTATGAGAAGCGCAGAGCTGTGGCTGCAGATGGAGCTGCGGGTGGGCCCAGTGGGGAGCCACTTACTCAGGGAGCATCCAGTAAAGCATGAGAATTGTGTCATATAACTCCCGTGGCCTGCGCCTTGGTAACGGGGCTGGGGATAGGGCACGTCGTATTGTTGTCGATAAACTTTTGGAAGATGTTGACATTTTATGTCTGCAAGAGACAATGCTGCCCAAACAGAACCTGGATCGGTTAAACTCCTTTCACTGCAATTTTTTTGGTGCTGGGGAGTCCACTACTGATCTGTCATCTGGAATTATTCAAGGAAGGATACCTGGAGGCGTGGCCATCCTATGGCACAAGGATTATGATCCTTTTATTTCTGTTGTCAGGCTAAATGTGGACTGGTGCATAGCAGTAAAGATTGTTATGGATGAGAAGGTATTCATGATCTTAAATATTTATATGCCATATGAGAGTCAGCAGAATGAAGATGAATATCTGGCGAAACTTGGTTTTTTAAGCTCATTTATCAGTCAGTGTGAGTTTAATTGTGTTTTTATTGTTGGTGATATGAATGCTGATATTTCAGACACTCGCTCCACCTTTGGGCAACATCTGATTCAGTTTTGTGTAAATAATAACTTGGTTTTAACTAGCAAAGAGAGACTGCCAGCAGACAGCCACACGTATGTCAGTGAGGCATGGCACTCAACTTCCTGGCTTGATCACTGTATATGCACTGAGGATGCACATGAATGCATATCCAGGGTGGAAATCTTATACTCCCTGGCAACAACTGATCACATCCCTGTTTCCTTAGTGGTAAACTGTGAATCTTTGCCTGTGCTGCTCCAACACCAGAGCCCCTCACACACAGAGAAGCTTACTTGGGCTAAAGTGTCAGTCGAGGATATTAGGAAATATTACTTACTGTCAGATTGTAGTCTGAGATCTGTTAGTGTCCACAAAGAAACGTTACAGTGTAGAGATGTTAACTGTGAACATATGGAGCACAGGCTGCACTTATGCACTTTGTATCAAAATATTGTGGACAGCTTGATTATTGCCAGCGAGTTCCTCTGCCAAAAAGGATCAACAAAATTTAAACCGCTTCCAGGATGGAGTGAGCATGCTTATGCGTTACATGCTGAGTCCAGAGCAGCCTATAAAGTCTGGGCAGCTGCTGGTAAACCAAAATCCGGTTCAATATTGGAGTCTAAGAAAGCCGCGAACGTTAAGTTCAAGAATGCTGTTCGCTATATTAAAAGAAATGAGCAAACAATGCGGGCAAACTCCTTAGCGAACAAACTAAAGAATAATGATGTTTCAGAGTTCTGGAAGGAGTTAAAACGCTCCTGTATCAGTAAGCAGCTGCTACCTGCATCTATAAATGGGGTATCAGGAGACAAGAACATTGTTGAAGCCTGGAGGAATCACTTTAGCAGGATTTTTAACTGTGTAAATAGTGAAAGGTTCAATCTTGGCAACATTAACTACAATCATGGTATGATTGTCAGAGCTGATGAAGTCCGTCTCGCTATAGAGAAAATGTCTTTAAACAAAGCTTGCGGCCCGGATCAACTATCAGCAGAGCACATGAAGTATGCTAGCTGTAGAGCTCAGGTGTTACTTTCATTGTGCTTTACCGGCTTTTTGAAGCATGGAATCTTGCCTGACCATATGTTATCTGTTCTCTTAGTCCCTATAGTCAAAGAGAAAACTGGAAAAATCTCCTGTATTGATAACTACAGGCCTATTGCTATGGCTAGTGTGTTGTCCAAGGTGTTTGAGCATATTTTGCTGGAAAGACTGCAAAATTTTATAACTACGACAGAGAATCAGTTTGGTTTTAAAGGTAAACTTAGTACTGACTTGTGCATCTATGCTTTAAAAGAAACTGTAAGCAAATACATGAGGCATAATACTTCTGTTTTTATGTGTTTTTTAGACGCCTCTAAGGCCTTTGACAGAGTCAATCATCAGAAATTATTCATCAAGCTACAAAACAGAGGGGTCCCTTCTTACCTAGTTAGGATTTTGCACTTCTGGTACTCTCATCAACTAATGCAGGTAAAGTGGGGGACAGAAGTGTCTGAACCTTTCTCCGTATCAAATGGAGTCAGACAAGGCGGGATTCTGTCACCTGTCCTTTTTAACCTGTACCTTGACGAGTTGTCTGTTACTCTGAATGATAGTAAGACTGGATGCTTGGTGGGTGACCGACTGGTAAATCATTTAATATATGCAGATGACCTAGTCCTCATGTCTCCCTATAGCGCAGGCCTGCAGCAGCTGCTCAGGGCATGTGCTAAGTATGGTGAGCAATTTGACATCCTGTTTAACCCTAAAAAGAGTGTGGTTATGATTGCTGCTACTAAAGGGGACCTGAAGCTTAATTTTCCATCTTTTAACTTAACAAATCAGGTCCTGGAAGTGGTAAGCAAAGTAAAATATTTGGGGCACATTTTAAGAAGTGACCTCTGTGATGACGAGGACATTAAGAGGCAGTGTGGTAAGCTGTACATGCAGGCTAACACTCTGGCACGTAACTTTGGCATGTGCTCAGATCCTGTTAAAGTGTCCCTCTTTCGTTCCTTTTGTACTCCTCTCTATACAGCCCACTTGTGGTGCAACTATAGTAAGGTAGTAATGAAGAAGCTTCAAGTGGCTTATCAGGATGCTTTTAGAATCCTCATGAAGCTCCCTAGATGGACTTCGGCAAGTCACATGTTTGTTACGAGTAACATCCCAACTTTTCATGCGCTTCTGAGGCTCTTCATGTACAAATTCATCTGCCGACTGAGTTTGTCAGCTAACGCGGTTGTTAGAGCTCTGTCATCTTTATCTTACAGTGACACGAGGTACTCCTCAGTCCTTTTTAAACATTGGAGCAACTGCCTATACGGTTTGTAATTAGAATGTGTTTGTATTTTATTTTTTTTATTTATTTTTTATTTTTTTATTCTTGTTATGGACATATCCCTTGTCTGAAATAAAGTTTGATTGATTGATTGATTGATTTCTTCTGTTTTAAAGTGTGAAGTAAACTCCGACGAAGTAAAATCCAAGCGGATCCCGTTCACGTTCATGGTTACATCCGTGTTTGTTTACCTTTTTTGCATGCCAAAATGGCGTCCACTAACAGAGTCACGTGGGGTCCGGAGCTCTATTACGGGCTCTACAATGCTAACATGCTAACTCGCGATTAGCACCATACATTTTAAGTACTTATACATTCCGTTTAAGCTCAATGCTAACTCCACATTCAGTACTCACTCATCACAGGGTAAAACAGTCCACAACAGGAACGTAGACTCTGCATCCACGGCTATTATTTCACTATTCTCCCGTTAGCTCTGGTACACAACCTCCTCCCGCTGTTGCTGCCGACTCTCACTAGCTTAACTGTTTTTTTTCTTTCGCCTCACTTAGCTCCCGCCTCCCTTACGTCTGATTGGACAATTGGTTTACATCAACCAATGGGATAAAAGAAAATACAAGATTGACAACCCAAAAATGAACTTGTAAAACAACTTGAAACAATACAAAGTTTTCCTTGTTTCACATTAGATAAACCTTTAGTTTTCTTGTAACTTATAACTCCATGAACACTCAAATTATGATTGACTTCTATTTATTGTGATATTAAACACATTTTAACCATTTGAACTCCTTGTTTTTTCAAATATATGAAATATTTACAATAAAGGCTTTACACAATATTTATATCCTTTTAACCTGTAGGCTCTAGAATAGATATTTGAGACCAGGCTACACTGGAATAAAGTGTTTACACCTTATCTTCCCTAGATACGAGGAGTGTGTATTAGCAACAATCTGGCGTAACCATGTGTATCACAATACAGCGGAGGCTTTACGATACACTCCAGTACTTAAAGCCAGACAATCTTTGACTGAATTTGTTGGAAAACTCGCTTCAGACGCTTCAACGACACATTCACAGGGTGTTTCTCAATGCCAAGGAACCTCGCCTTGACGTCTTGGCCCCGCCCCGGTAGCCTAGGAGATACGTCATTGGGAGTCAGCCACGTTCATGTTCTACCGAGGCGTGTGTTCTCTGTTTGTTAGCCATTTAGCTAGCTGAGCGAGGATACACAGGAGGTGTCTTGTAGCCTAGCCTTGGTCAAAAATTACCCAGAATACACTGCGGCATTTTCAAAAGGACGGCGGATCAGAAACCAGCAGCTACTTTGGGGACAATTTTGAAGTTTAAAGGTAAGTCAACTAATTAAAAATTATTTTTTTTAGATCCAAATAAGTTATCTATGGTTGGTTAGTTGCTTAGTAGCTGCAGCTTCGGGGGCTAGCGGGTAGTAACTCACTTAAATATTTGATTTAACAAACTGGCTAACCCTAACCCAACTTAGCTGTCCCAGATGATATGACCCCCATCCCCGGGGTCTGAGCTTCCAACGCCGTCCAACGCCACAGGGTGCAGCTTGCGAGGACGGTGGGTAAATCCACAGCGTAAGTCCCACTGCCTGAGTCTGTAGCGGCAGATATCGGCGTGGTCTTGGCATCCACTATGCCCAGCCCTCGCTACCTAAAGAAGGCGACCAGCCTTCCCTCCTAGCGCTGGAACGCTGTATGCCTGTTTAACTGTCTTCGTCGCCGGCAGCCCTAACGACTGCGAATGACCCCACCCCCCAAAGTCCGATGCCACAATGACAGGTCGACCACGCACACATCTCGTTAGACCTGTTACCTTTTTATCCTCCCTGGCCTCGTTATCCATAACGAGGACCAGCTGGTATTCAATCACCACACCCTCAGAGCCCGGCAGCTTCCGTCTTCTGTCCATCACAATATACACAATTTAAAAAGTAAAAGGCTCGTTATATATTTATATTGAAACTAATACGTATAAAATATAACGTTATCTCCCGTGTCACGTGACGTTACTTGACCGCCGTGGAAGCCACGGTCACGGGATGCAAGTCTGTTCCATTTAACCGTTTTCTTGGACCAAGGAAGGACCGTGTCCTCGTAAGCAAGGCGTCTTGACATTGAGAAAAACCCAGAGTTATTGCAAGATCCCACTGTTCCATCATGAACAGCTGCTGCCACCTAGCAGTGGGAGTCAGAATTGCACCACCCAAAGGAAAAACAGAAAAAGTTTGTGTGTAAAATCTCAATAAAAACGGATACACTGTACCAAATATGGAGTCAGTATCAGAACATGAAACGTGTACGGATCTTTTCTAACCTCCATGAATGAAATTACTAGGAGACAGGTCTGAGGTAACAAACTGATGATGGTTTATGCATAAAGCGTGCCTAAATGTTTGACAGAGTTAATATTAGGGTAGTTCCTCCTGTAGGGTCATAGCTGACCATAGTTACACATACGCTGCTAGTTTCTGGCTTATCGCAAACACACAGAATTTCCGTATTTGAAAACTGTGGATGTTTTGGACCAGAAGATAAAGTAACTTTCTAACACAGTCGAAACATTTCTGTTTTCTACTAAATGTTGTTCTCAAGTGTTCCTGTGTGTCTGGGCTGATGCTGTTTACTCTATCAGTGCATCAGCTGCTTCTACCCTCACCTGATATGATTTGCTTAAGTATTTGTCAGGCGGCTGCAAATGAGTAAACAGCGGATCGTTTCCATCTGAACGGGTGTAGAATGGCAGGAGCGTGAAAGAGACATGTGGTTAAACGGTGGACGTAAAAATAAAAGCATGGGCTTTTTTCATCCATCTGTCAATCAAACCTGAAGCTAAACTGGCATCAAACCTAATTATCCCTCCTTCCTCGCTCCATTTCCAGTTTGATGAATGTACTCTTCAGCTTCGTTAAAAAGCTGTTTCCTTGCTTTTTTTAAACTCACAACAGGAAAATAAAAACAGCTGGAAGATTTGAATCAGCATTGGTCTTGTTCAGTCGGTAGCCTCCGTTTAGAGTCTGGGACGTCTTCGAGCTGGTGGTGGTGGTGTGAGAGCAGACCCAGCTCAGAGGAGTGAAGGACCAGGAGCTTCTAATTACGCTCCTCACATTTTGGTGTTCATCTCTTCTTGACACGCAGCAACTTGAATTGCTCCATTAGCTAGGACTCAAACGGCCCAACATTTCTGAAGTGATTAGAATCAGATGCATCATGTCTAATTTACAGAACATCACTTAAACCCTTATCTGTGGTGATTTTGCTCTGGGAGACCAGGACACTGAAAACGGAGCTGCTACGTGTATTTTAGAACCCGATGACCATGTCGACAAAGCTGCGTCGCCAACTTGGGAACTTTGCACTCAGTGAGTCTTCAGACCCAGCTAGCAATGACTAGTGATAAATCTGGTGTTCCCAGAGACTCTGATGTGAACACCCATCCCAGAGCTCTCACAGGCAGCCCAGTCCTCAAGCATCAGTCAGAGGAGGAGACATTCTTACAACCAAACTGCAGATGAATCACACTTGTAGAGCCACGCCTGGTTGATCCAGTCCTAGCTAAACCAGATCAGTTATGGGCCATTCCCATCTGTACCGGGTCGGCCCGGGCCGGGTAGCCCCAGTCTGCCCCAGCCTGACCCGGTTGATTCCACACATCCTTGTCTTAAGCCCATGTGGGCTGATTCTACCCACCAATCAGAGGCTTGCTCTAATGGAAGGTGTGAATTTGCTGTCAGCAGTGGGTGTGTTGGCCCTGGTCGGCCTGAAGCAGACCCCCTCGAGAAGAGGGCTGAGAATGAGCCTTGGTTGGCCCGGAAAGATACCAGGCCACCCAGATATGTAAACAACCTACGCTACCCGGCCCGGGCCGACCCGGTACAGATGGGAATGGCCCATTAGAATCCTAACCCTAACTCCGTCAGGGCGGGAGGAGGTGGGGGTTCCTAGTCCTTCGTCCACAGTGGTGGTGGTGGGGTGGGGGTGAGGGGTGGGGGGGTTCTGATCAACCTCAGTAAGGGGGGTTAATCCATGTACTATCCATGAGAATGGGGTGGGACCTGGTCTCCATGGCAGCGAACAAACAGCTCCCCCTTGGCTTGACAGTTGATGGCTTTCAGGTGGAGCCCATCATAGATATGTATATAAACACTTCAGCGCCTTGGGCTTCCTGACAGGGTTGCGGAAGGCACTTTATAAATAAAGCTTTGATTTGATTTGAGATATGTATATAAACACTAGATGGCGAAAGCGGGAGTCGACGGCGTAGCTAAACGGCGGCCATCTTACCTCAGACAACAGACCCCATCGCTCTCAATGGTAGCAGCTGGAAGGTGATCAGCTTAAACAAAAACACCCATAACTCGATGAAACATTAACGTATTTATTTATTTATGTTTATTTATTTGGCATAATTAAAATACACTGCTTAACGGATTTACAAGCGGTTTGCCTTGTTACAACCCTTAGAAGACATGGGCCTGAGACAACGTACTTGCACATGTTGAAAGTAACGCTTTTGCTTTTGAAAGTGGCTTAATTGTGAGCCATGTGTCCCGTCTAGGCTATCTACATGTTATTCAGGTTGAGACCACAATCAGTATTTTATGTGGTTCTACAAAACCAATAACGACTTTACGACAGCCACATTGTTGTGTAAATGGCTGTTTGTGGATGTTTCTGTATTTATTAGCTTGCTAACTTGGCTTAGAGATGACGAGGCTACGGTGGGTGGACTGCTTAGCAAAACAAAGTTTACTCTTTACCTCAGTGGGAGTCGCTCCTTTTATTTTAAATAAATCAATGCTTAATTGCCCGTGATTTTTAAGTATCTTGGTTTGTTACACAAAACTAACATTGGGATATTAAAACCGGACATTTCTGGATTTGTGTTTGCAGAAATACACCTTTATTAATTGTGAAGCTCGAGGGTCAACATGGCTGACTTTCGTGCAGCCTACGGATGCTCGAATCGCCGCTGTGACAAACTGAGACAACGTGGGATCGCCTTTCATCTGTAACTGTTGCATAGAAAACCTAGACTTGTACATTTTTCAGTCTGTCAATTGTTTTTATAAATAATAAACTAATATTTTATATATAATAAAATAATTAGATAATTAATATTTTAACACATAATAAAATCATTAGATAATTAATATTTTAATACATAATAAATAATTAGGCCTCAAATCTGTCAGTGTGCCCCAAGGCGGCTGTGGCTTCATTATAGCTCATTATTATAGCACCAACATGTGAATGACTGATTGTGTTGTAAAGCACCTTGGGGGGTTGTAGAACCCTAAGATGGTGCTACAGGCCATTTACCATTATACTACACTGGTATGCCGACTTGTACAAAACAGGTGATGATGTTATTTACGACTTATTGTGACTTTTAGGACGACTAAACGTACTTTTCTCTTTGA
>NC_091754.1:62925225-62932725 GCF_043380555.1 Nothobranchius furzeri
AACAAATACACACACACACACACACACAGGCTCACAGCGACATTGTGACATCATAAGGTACCAGCTAACGTTCTAGGGTACCTCTTAGCCAATAGCGATGGCAGATTTAGATTCAAATGCAGAGTTTTTACCTGACGATGGCACAACACTGACAGTTTTAGACAGAATATTATAGTTTTAACTAAAATGCTCTAAAGTGCTGAACTACTGACTACACGTGTCTGCAGCACCATTAGACACGCATTTATATAGTTTATCAGGAAAAACGTAGATTTGGGGGTGACTTGCTCTTTAACTTTTTTCATGTTGTTGCATAGACAGGTGGTTCATATCCAAGTCTCTAGAAAAGGTCAAAGGTCACAAACAACCAATGAGAAGTTTCCTACTGACTTGTAAGAAATGGCTTTAGATTCATCTTCAGATAGTCAGTAAGAACTGGTCCTGTTCCAACATTTAACAGTAAAGATGTTATTAGTTGTAAACAAACAATCATTTGAGTAAACAGCAAATAAAGTGACCTTCAAGTGCAACAAAAAAACGTTCAAATGTTTGGAATAACTGTTCCAGATCTGGAATTTAAATCTGCCCTAAAATGTTGTTTTCTGCAGTTTTCTGAATCACGTGGATTCACCTCAAAATGCTGTCTTACACTGTGGATTATTCAAATGTCAACAAATCCTGAGAAGAACAAAATAATTCATGAATATTTTAAATACTGGAGCACAAATAAAGCAACGTGTTTAAAGTTTTATTGAGCTGCTTAAAACTGGTTTAAAGCTGCTGAGGAGTTGGTGCCCTGCTGCTGTTTAGACTGAGATGTGCAGGATGGCTGCAGCTGACCTCGTTAATGTGGGCGGGGCTTTGGCCAGAACCCGGACCGAAGAGAGGCTCGCATCCACCTTCACATCTGTCTGTGGGGGTTTTAGATGAATTTGCAGTAAAACAGAAACCCCAAAGGCCTCGGGCCTCGTGGCAACCTTCACCTATTCTAAGTTATCTTAAAAGTTCTGGTTTTGGGCGTTGGAGGTCTCTGCCCAGCAGCGACAACATTTAAATACATAAACGGGCTTTTCGTGTTTGGCCTCACATTTCAGAGGGAGTCTTTCTTTGTAGAAAGCAGATCTGAGAAGGTGTTCCTGTCTCCTCCGCTCTGAGCCATGTCTCCGTCTCTTACCAGCCAGACAGTTTGGGACAAGGACAGAGGACACGTGGGACCTAACATACCAGGTGAAGCCGGGCGTACGCTGTGCGACTTTTTCACTTTTTTGAGCCGATTTTCCAGTCGTGCGAGAATCCACGAGATCGGGGCGAGTTTTGCGCCGAGCGGTCGTGTAGTGTACAGGGGGTTACGAGATGCGATTAACACCACGTGACCAGCCGCCGATCAGCAGTCGTGAGCTCGCACGGACTTCTGGCGTGTTTAATATTTCGCTCGTCCCTCGTGAGGGTATCGCACTGTTGAAGCGGCGCTGCGAGCAGCTGCGATCCAAAAAGTATCAGAACCGCTCACGGCGCATGCGCAACCCTGCATCAACGCCGCTCCCCGCTATTTCCCTAATAACACACGCTGTTCGTTTTTATTTCTACACGTTTTTTTACTCACAAAGATTGTCAGGAAAGCGTGTTTGTCGTGTTCATGTCAAATTAAACTGATCACAAAACACAGATTTACTTTCTTTATTTGGTTTTCCTCATCCAACCCCCATAAACCCCTGTGTGTCCTCCTGCAGCACTCCCGAAGGACAACAGGCAAAACAAGACAAAACAGTCTGACGTGTTGAGTAAAAACTGCTATTTTTAGCACATTTTTAGGGCCGACGTGTTGCTAGCAGACGTACAGTGTGAGCAGTCAGGTCGCATCCGAGAACTGGGTCGTGCAGCGTGAGCACACGACTCGTGAGATCTGCTCTGCGAGGAAGTCGTACAGTTTGAGCTGAAGCTGAACGCTGCGAGTGAAAAAGTCGCACAGTGTCCGCCCGGCTTTAGGTGTCCAGACTGGGCTTGGCTTTCCTGGAGATCGTGTTCGTACATTTTTACACGTACCTGTGATCTCTCCATGCTGGATCTCCACCTGTGCTGACTCATTGTATTTGTTGGTTAGTATCTCCTCCTCCTCTGTCTGTGGGTTTAGGAGACATCAGAGGACGTGGTGCTCAGAGGCTAGCCAAACTATTAGAGAAGCAGAGATCTATGGGCCAAAGTACGCTGCTGAGGGCTTAATGGACTGCAGATGTAGCGGGGTGGGAAACCTGGAAACACGTGCAGATGTGAACTTTTGACTTTGCACATGAGAAAAGATCATGATGGAAGAGGCCTGCTGATGCTGGATGAGCTTTAGAGCGCCTCTTACGTCATTTTAATGGAACTGCTGACTGGTAGCCATCATAAGGATGTATCTGGGAAGCAGAAAAGACTGAAGCTAAAGGACTTTCATGAATGTACGCCTGTTCCTGGAGCCTCGAGGGTACGCACCACCTTGTTACGCTGTGAGACAGAAAAGCATCGGGTCTCATGAGAAAAGCTGCAGATGGGAGAAACATCTGCTGTCGGGTCAAGACTGGACACTTCACCTGAGTCTGAGTCACCTCAAGTCTGACATCTGAGGATGTCCCTGAATGGACACCGTACACCAAACAAAGCTAGAAGATGCTCTGATTTTTCCAGCACTGAAACATTCTGTGTTGGTTTTGTTGTCTTTACGTGTTCTTCTACCATAAAAGTTCGTTCGAGGCCAAAACGCCGAGCTGCGTTAAGCCCAGAGGATGGAAGATCTGAGCTGCAGCTCAAACATTTTCATCAATGTTCTCTTTTGTTTATTTGGCTCAAAAATAGCATAAAAAATCATTGATGTTTCTGTTAATTAACACGTTTCATTTATTCACCAACCCGCTCCTGCTGTGAGTTCCTATTTTAATGTGACTGCAGCTTCTTCGTCTCGCACCGCGTTTGATACCCAACCTCAGTTTGATTTATTCCAGGATTTATGCAGCAAAATGGGACCGAGGGTAATTCAGGCGTGAGGGGAACACATCTAGATATCCATCAGGAAGCAGATCGCGAGTCAAAAAGGTTGTAAGATAAAAATTAGAGGAGGGGCAGTTGGGAATGAAATCCTAAGTCTTTTAGTATTTTTCTGCCAAATCACAGAACAAGACTAACGTGTGTGTGTGTGTGTGTGTGTGTGTGTGTGTGTGTGTGTGTGTGTGTGTGTGGTTTCATCTGAATTCTTCACAAAAAAATATCCAGGTTACTCCATCCAGTAACCAACTGAACGTTAGCTTA
Source organism: Nothobranchius furzeri (assembly GCF_043380555.1). Taxonomy (NCBI): domain Eukaryota; kingdom Metazoa; phylum Chordata; class Actinopteri; order Cyprinodontiformes; family Nothobranchiidae; genus Nothobranchius; species Nothobranchius furzeri. The sequence continues at coordinate 62,928,508 of NC_091754.1, forward strand.
AATGCTACCAACATGCACAGGGAGCCTAAAGCTTGGTTTATGCTTGACGCGTCCGCGAGGTCCGCGCGGCTCTGCGCGGAAAAGTTGTGTCATTTTAACAACCACGCCCCTCCACCGCGCCTCCGCACGGCTCAAAATTTCCACACCGTGCACCTCGGAAATTTTCTAACCACGCGGACGGTCGGACGCGGAAAAACATGGCGGACTGGCAAGAACTAGTATGGCAGAGTTCGTAAATACAGACATTTGTATGATTCAGCTCTCAGAGATCACCGTGATCAACATGTTGTTAATAATTCTTGGAGAGAAATAGCTTCGTTTCAGCCTCACAGGCTCAAGGGCACCAGATTAAGATAAGAACTTGTTTTGGGGCCAGACAGAGATGATTTATTCTCTGTCTTAAAGTTCCGTTGGTCCTCAACCTCTCAAAATCCCAATAACGGCGTAAATCTATCCCAATCCGTGCTGATTCGTCCACTCGCTCCTTGATCGAATCCACCTTCTGTGCCAGAGTCTGAATCTCAGCCAAAGTTCCAAGCTTACGATTCATCTTGACAATTATATGAGTTTGTGCGTTCACAGCGCACTGTAATCCATCTCTGAGCTCCGGGATTGAGCCAATATTCCTCGACAGCTCGTTAATTTTCCGGTAAGCCCGATTACAACTCAGGCCAAAAAGCAGGAAACCTGACACCAACACCACAAATATCCAGACGTCTTCAGAATCCTCTACAGACAGTTGGGAGAGGCAGATCAGGTTCCACTGTTTCCAGGAGTCCATGATATGCCCAACTGGCTCTGTCCCAGAGGGGCAACTGGGAGTCCCTTCTCCCGAAAAAAATTTGTCAATTGCGTTGAGAGACCAACTGACCAGATCCATGTTTAATCATTTCCAGTTTCCAGAAAAAATACAGAAAGCGCCGTGCACCCAAAGACAGACAAAGAGCCTTGGGATAAGATGGGGAGGAGAGGAGGAAAAACGCGTCTGTACTCTCCAAGAGCCGGAAGAAGATGCTGTTTGCTATGTGTATCTGAACAGATTAGAGAGATGAACACACACACACACACCCACACACACACACACACAGCAAGGGCACGGGGTGTGGTGGGGGTGTTTGCAGTAACCTTTTGCGGTGCACTTGCAGTTTTGTGTGTGAAAAGAGGCCAAACAACTCAGAGTGATTTCAAGTAAACGAAAGCATTAACCGTTAACTCTGAACGCCAAAAGTCCCGACCCAAAGCATTCCCTCACGTCCGGTCGGAGCGAGCCTTGCTAACGGTGACGATGAGAGAGGAAGGTCTTACCCGGTGAGACGGCATTATTGCTGTTTTTTATGCAAACGGCTCTTTTATATTCGTGTCTAAAAGCAACAGCACAGCTTTCCTCCAGGAAGTCTGAAGCTGACATTTTAATCAGATTTCTGAGTGAAGTGTATGAAGTTTCAAACCTTTTGATTAATTCAGACTGTCTTCTTTCGTCTTCTTCACTGTCTCTTCTGATCTTTCCATGCATTACTTTGGGTCCCCTTTATGGCTTTCTAATGAGACTTAAAGCTCACTGTGTGTGAGCGGGAGTCAGAGTCAGAGCAGCCATCTTTCACACGGCTAATGGACCGGCTGACACGGCCGATGGAAGGAGGGGGTACGGAGTTCAGAGAGACCAAAACAAAGGTTGACAGTAAAGATTCGGCGCTGATCTTTTTGTATTCAACATTATTTTCATCCACATATTTTGAAAGGAATAATCATAAAAGAGTTCCTAAACACGTGAGTCGTGGAAGAGCCAGACCGCTGACTTGGCTGGAACGCCGGGCCGGGTTTCTGACGCCACAGGAGTTAGGGAAGGCACCCTCAGCCAAGAAGCCACCAGGACGCCGTCACTATCCGTTTCACAATTAGAATATGCTGGGGGGGGGTCCAAATGCCTGAACTCACACTTGTCTTCCAGTCAGTGAGGGGAGAGAAAGCATCAGGATAAGAGGATTAGCCCAAATCCTTGCTGATTTTCTCTTTCTTTGGGTTAAAGAGGGGCCTGATCGGAGCCAAAAGCCCCAGCTGGCCGCCAGAAGAGCGTCATGCTAAGTCTCCCCGATCGTCCGGGGTTGGAGGCTTTTTGTTTTGCTGAAAGGCTTCTTGTTCCGAGATGAAATCCCAACGACACGGGACAGGCAGCAGCACGCTCTGGATCACCTCAGCCATGAAGATGAGCACTTCCGATGAAAGCCTTGATGCTCTCCAAACTCAAACCACCATGACAGAGTACAATCAATTCATGCACAACGTAAGCGCCTCTGGTGAATCAGCAGAGCCGAGCATCTCCACTTAGAGGTGAACAAGCTGTTCTCTCCTGTCTACTTAGCCTCTTCTCAGCTCTCTGAAGCATTAAGGATGCTGGGGGAGAGCAGCATTAACCTTGATGTGTGTGTGAGAGTCTGCACCACACCTGGGTCGGGTAAAAGGCCGTCAGGTGACATAGGAGGAAAAGCCAAGCAGAGAAACTGGAACTTTATTTCTGTGTCTGATGAACTCTGGAGACAAGAATCTGTAGATAATGATGTTAAAATAGAATCATGGCCGCCTTAAACTGAATCCCCCCGCCCAGTAAAAGAGGGGAGCTGGGGGATCCTCTACACAACAAGCATAGCGAGTCCACCTGGTCACGTATCGGTGAGCAGGGAGAACCCGGATGAGAGCGTTTATGGAACCAGGGTCCTTTAGACATAAACACTGAGGAAGATGATGAGTTTTACATTTACAGCCTGTTGATTTACAGACTTTAGTTTTTCAAAAGCACTTTTATGAACGCTTTGATGCATTCGCTCTGCTCCCTCGGTGGTTCAGGACGCTGATGTGGACCTCCTTCTTCCTGTTTAAAGCCTTTCTCATATCAGAGCCATTAGTTTAGTCTTCTATCCAGGGAAGGAGGTGTGTGTGTGTGTGTGGGGGGGGGGGGATCGGAGCTGGAGACTTGAGTCAGCCAGCGAGTGTGTGAGCCAACGCCAAACGCTAATCAGCAGAAGACAACCACCCAGGGGCGGATTAAGGACTGAAGAAGATCCGGGGCTTAACACACACACACACACGTGCGCGCACACACACACGTGACACGCACTAGTCAACATCATATATATGTGTCTTGTACCACATAATTTTTAATCTGAAGCTACATATGAAGCATATTCAGGGCAGAGTATTGTTCCTGTTAGTGTTTAGTGTGAGATGATTGTAAATATTTCCTTTCTTTCTCCAACAACTTTACCTGATAGTAAGCTAACTTTAGGCAAACCAGCAGCACAACAAATATTTTCTAATAAGACTCACAAACCTGAGTCAACACCAGTCTCATCAAAGCTGGGGTTCTGTCGCCGTACTTTTGGTCTAAAAACGTCCTTATGTCCATCTTCACTCATGCGTTTCAGGCAGAGAGTGTAGAAGAAGCCGGCTGCTGAAGGGCTTCTTCTTCAGTGGTGGAGGCTCAGGCAGGCTGTATACAAACTACTGCCAGCTGCTCCCTCTCTGTTGGACTTTGGTACTGCATGTTACTTCCACGTTTTAGATCCGGGGCTTTTCATTAAAGATTCGGGGCTTGAGCCCAAGTAGCCGGGCCTAACGCCGCCCCTGCAACCACCCCATCTTCATCAGATGTGTACTAAAAACTCACTCACTCACTCACTCACTCACTCACTCACTCACCCACTCACTCACCCACTCACTCACCCACTCACTCACTCACTCACTCACTCACTCACTCACTCACTCACCCACCCACTCACTCACTCACCCACTCACTAGGGTTGCTGGGAGACGGTGGGGAACATCACGTCTTTCTGTAGTTTTATGATATTTTTGTAGTTTGACTTTTATGATCATTTTATAATTTATGACTTCATCGTTTAATTTAAAACTTCTGATTTTAATTATCTTTTACCTTTATTGTATAATATGTTGTTGTTTTGTTTTTATGGCCTTTGGTGACTTTCTGATTTGTTTAGATTGTTGTGACGTCCTGTCTGGATAACATGAATAAAGTTTACTGCCTGACCCCGGTCGGGTCTCCGGACCATCACAGGGGCCGACGCTGCTCCTAGCTAGAGGTACCGGACGTGGTTGCATCTGTCTTTATTAGTGAACTTAGTCATGCTGTTAACCAGTGTCCTCTGTGGTAACCAGTAGAGCTCGTAGAAACCAAGCCCCCTTAATTTGGTTCTGAAATTGAAG